>NC_133512.1:85822500-86045000 GCF_049354715.1 Callithrix jacchus | reverse complement strand
GGTTATCACAACTTTCTCAAAACAAACAGTCCAACTAGTACTGGGGGAGAAAACAGCAGAGAATTCCAAGAGATCCATTGAAAGCCTTACAAGATGATTTCTTAATTTTTTAAACAATATACACATGCAAGTTGAGGTCTATCTAAAAAGGAAATTGATTTGGGAGTGTATGCAAAAGAACTTTCTCAATGATTGCTGCACCAGAGAGTTTGTTGTCTCCTTCAGTTTCATGTTTATTCTCATTCAGACATAGCCCCAAAAGTTTGATATCAATTAAAAATATTATATCTTACAACTTTAGTAACTTTTTTAGTTTTCAGACTGAGCATCACTATCTCTGGTTTTGTCTACACTGGCCTCAGAATCTTGTTTCACAATCAGGGAGGGTCTACTGTAGCCAGATCTCTCTTTAGTATGTCTGGGATAATTTTGTAACTTGGGCCTTTATAAAAACTATATAAGTGTGATAAAAATGATGGAACCTAAACCATGTAATTAGTACAATGTGGGTTTGATTATACAGTTAACTTCCATGCATACTACACAGAGAAGCAACCGTATTCCTGGATTACTTGCTAATGATTTCCTCACTAAAGAAATGATGACAACTTTCAGCATTTTCATGTATGTGTATATGTGTGGTCTGTATTCTTGTGCAAACCAAATTTGTAATCTGCTGAGTTCTGTCCATCATTTTCCGTGTTTTATTGTCTTTGGTCACACTGATCAGCAGCTTCCTTCTAAGAAGATACTGACCCTACTCACAGAAAGATTTTAGTCAAGATTTAAGTCATTGCTCAAAGTTACTATTTAAAACTTGGTGTTCATTAATGGCCTCAGGATTGCCCTTAAGGAAAATTGGGCTGAATCCAAAATCCTTGAAGGCACCCTGGAAGTTGGGAGCCGGAGAGACTAGATGAAAACACCAAATTTTAAGGTTAGGACTAAAATTATTAATAAATGATGAAGCCAGGATTTTGCATAAGGTGGAAAGTAAGTTAGCATGGGTCATATAACCATCTCTAAACAGTTATTGTGAGGATTTGGAAGGCAGCCACTGAGTGCCCACATCTGGGCCATGTGCAGACCCAGAAGCCAAGCAATGTGTAAGCCACATCTAAACCACTGGAACTGATGAAAGGAGGGGTGGTTCCCCAAGAAAAAGGATTGCATTCTGTCCTCAGTATAAAGGATGATGAGTAAGCAAAACAACATGTTTACAAAAAAACGTAGCCACTTTCTAGCTTTTTTAATTTGAACATCTTACATAACTTTTCTGAGCTTCAGTTTTCTTATCTATAAAAGGGACAAGACTGTCTCTGAAGGATTGTTGTAAGAATAAGAGATAATTTTCATGTATTGATTCTCAAGCATTGAACATAAAAAATAAGAGAACAAACTTAAGTGGTATCTGAAGAATAGTATTTTAGTTTAATAAAAATGCATCACTGTGTATATAAATGTATATGTATTTACACTTAGATTTTTTTAAGTTATGTTTAGACAAAAATGACAGAGAAACTAAGGTCAAAATCTAAATACTGATTGCCTTCAGGTAATAAGCTGATGGAAAATAGTTTTTTCTCCAAATGTTTTCCAGGTTTAATAGCCATACATTTATTTTATAATGTCAAATTAATAATCTTTAAAGTGAAACAGCAAAAATGCAAGATGTTATCATTAATCTTAAACTTTTTTCTAGATATATGTAAGTCCAAAAATAATTCTTCACAATTCACTGAGTAAAAAGAACGATTTGACCATAAATGTAACAAATGTAACATCCCATTTAGTTGTTTATTTTTATTTTCCTTTTATCAGGATAAGTGATGCTAAACGTTAAAATTTTTATACTAAATATGTGAGGACATAGTTGCCTATTGAAGAGTGACTAGTGGGTCTAATTAAAACAAAATATATAATTTAATCATTATTTCTTTCTTAGATGTAAATCCAGTGCCTAAAATCATACCAGAACTGCCCTTGAACACTTACGCTATCAGTGTATGCAACTCAAGCATTGGCTTGAGTTCAGATAAGTTTATATCTGATGTATCAAAAGGAACTTATAACATACTAGTTAGTTGGGTATCTTTATTGTATTCCTATTGCACTTCTGCATGTATGTATATTCACACAGAAACATGCATACTCGAACATAAACACAAGGTCACCTAAACTTAAGTAGAGTCTTGTTTCAATAACTCTCATTTCCAATAATGCTGAATTTAAGAAAACTGTTTGAACTAATGGACTCTTCACAATTGTGTTTTGTAAAACTGTAGTAATACTTAAAGGTCTTATCTAAGAATTCCCATTGAGGCTAAATAGATTTCATTCAATAAAATTTGGTAGTGTGAGGATAATAATGTCAAAGAAAAAGAAAAGAACAATGGAAAAACACCACCAAAGTTCTTGAAGTTTAAAGGTGGATACAGAACTAAAAAGAAAAATACAAGAACTGTAACAACTGCTAGGGACATATTTCAAATGAAGTGAGAACATAAGGGAAGGACTTGCTATGTTTGCCCTGGAGAAAGGAAATTAAGGGACGCTTCAGAAGTAGTAGCATTGAGAAGAAATTTAGACTGAGCTAGAACCTACTGTTAGTCAAGTGAACAAGGAAAAGGGACAGCATAACAGTCCACTGTAGCGGATTGTTTCACATGCTGCTGGTGGCAAAGGTAATATTTCAGGTTACAAACAAATGAGCAGTTTTTAAAAAACTTTTCACTTGAAATCATTACAGCTTCACAGAAGTTGCAAAAAATATGTACACGAAGGTCCCATGCATCCTTCATCCAGCCTTCCCCAATGTTCACATCTTGTATAACTATAGCACAATATCAACACCATGAAATTGACATTGGCACAACCCATAAAATTTTTCAAATTTTGCCAGTCATACATACATTCATTTTCGTGTGTGTGTGTGTGTGTTTATATTCCATTTTATTCCATGTATAAGTTTATGTAAATGCCACCACAATCAAGTTACTGAACTGTTGTATCACCAACAGTTCCCTTGTGCTGCACTTCTGTAGCTCCTATCTTTGCCCATACTTACTTCATACCCACTATTCCCCATCAGACCCTAATCTCTGGCAAGCACTTATTTGCTCTTCATTTTTATCATGACATTATGTCCAGAATGTTATGTAAAGGGACTTACAGAGAATGTCAGTTTTGGAGATTGACTTTCTCTAGAAATACACATAATTCTCTAGAAATTCATCTAGTTTGTTACACACAGCATTAGTTGGCTTCTTTCCATTGCTGAGTAATAGTCTGATATGGATTTACCAAAATTTGTTTAACCCACTGAAGGATATTTCAATATTTCCAGTTTTGTCTATTACAAATAAAGCTTCTATGAACATTTCTATACATGTTTTTGTCTGGACGTGAGTATTAATTGCCTAAGCGTTCTAGGTTGTATGGTAAGTGCATTTTTTTTGCTTTAATAAAAACTGTAAAACCCTTTTTCACAGTGACTATATTACTGGACATTCCAACAAGCAATAATAATCAGTATTTCTTTTAAAATTTATGGAGTTGCATATATATTTTAGGTTGTTTTTCATGTATTAAGTGATTTTCAATTATGACAGAGTTTCCTTTTTAAAATAAATATGTTAAGAGAAAAGTTGAACTACTGGCTAAGAACAATACCAGTAATGTAGCATTAGTTTGTTTTCTGGATATGGCAAAAATAATTTTGGTGATACAAGGAGGAGGGAAATTTGGGAAGCTGTGGCTTGATGGCTAAGTACCCTGACTTTGACTTTGTTTATTACATATTACATAGATTTGACACCTACTCTTGTCCTATCACTAACTAGCAGGGGCTAAATTTTCATATTTTATTTATCATATGAATAACTATATACAAATATTTAATTGTAGTTAATAACAATATGGCTATTGAGAGAATGAACTGAGACAATATATACAAAATAGTTAGGCCGATGCTCAGAACGTTGTAAATCTCTTAGCCGTTACTACAAAGTGAGCAGCTGTCAAAGACAAATTGACATAAGGCCATGCAGAAATCGCAGATCATATAAACCTGAAGGAGACATATTGCCTTGTATAGAGAAATTAACAATAGAGGTAAGACTTAAGTATGGAAATACCCTCTCTTACTTATTCTTTGCATAGTTTAAGTATTACTTCATAAAATAGGGCTAAATAAACTTTTCTAAATTCGTACAAATTAAACCTAACCTTTTATGATGGAAAATTTAATGCTTAATTCTTGTTTTGTTAGTTTTTAGTTGGATTCTCTCTTTTGACTTCAGAAACTCAAAAGCATTTTTGGAAGCCAATTGAGAGAAGAGGATGTGGTCTAGCAGGAACCCGGGCTTCAAGAAGAAATCTTAACTACTTTACTAATTTTGAGACTCAGATAAATTGCTGAATCTCTCCAGCCTTCTATATTCCCAGATGTACAATAGCCATACTATATTCTGCAATGTACAAAAGCCTTTCTAAAGCATCCTCTTGAGTATTAAGTGAAATAACATGTTTAATACTCCTGATACATAATTGGAATTACTAAATAGTAGCTATGATTGTTGTTGCTGCTGTTGTTTTTGAGACGGAGTTTCGCTCTTGTTGCCCAGGCTGCAGTGCAATGGCGCGATCTCGGCTCACCACAACTTTTGCCTCTAGGGTTTAAGCTATTCTCCTGCCTCAGCCTGCCGAATAGCTGGAATTACAGGCATGCACCACCATACCTGACCAATTTTTGTATTTTTAGTAGAGATGAGGTTTCTTCATGTTTGTCAGGCTGGTCTCAAACTCCCGACCTCAAGTGATCGGCCCTCTCCTCGGTCTCCCAAAGGGCTGGGATTACAGGCTGAGCCACCACACCCACCTCTATGTTTTTAAAATGCTTCTTCATACTTAGTCTGTGATTAAATCAAACTCACATGTGGATAGGACAAAATTTGTCAGTCTAAACTGAAGGTTCTTTGTGTAATCATTGCAAAATGGAGTTTCCTGCAAGGGTTTTTATAGGTGCATATGTGGTTAGGGACTGTTGGGGATACCCGTGTGTCTGTTTCTATTCATTCCAAACACCCAATACTCATTTATTCATTCACTCGTTTAATAAATAATAATGTTAACATTAAAATCTAAGGAGTAAGGCCATTTACCTGCTTATAGCTCTCCAACAGTCCCACTAGCCTGTGGATGGCTCCAACTGCACTGCTGATTCAGTTGAGTCACTTTCTTGATACAGAAAGTAGCAATCAGTAGTCATGTTTGTATGTAAGTTAAAAGAGAAGGCTGAAGAGTGAAAGGCTTACATACTTACACACAGAGATACCGTGGAGAAAATCCACTTTCGTTTTCCTAATAAGTGTCAGAGACATAGTGGTGATTTTTTCCCCCATCATATCAATTACATAGAATATCATCTAGACTTTGCAATTTTGAGGGACTTGATAAATTCGGTAGGAAAGACTTTCTAAAGGAAGCTCATCAGGATAATAGCATCACTCTTAACCCCCTTAAAACTGCAGATATTTCCCCCTATAATTGGTGGGAAATTTACTGACCACGTAATAGAATTAGGAAAGAAATCTGATAAAGAAAATAAGCAGAAGCCAGCAGAAGCCATTTACGATTACATGCCAGAAAATCTTAAGGTTTACTTGTTACAGAATATTTGGCTTTGCAGCAATAAAAAATTTATTTAAGTGGGTAATTAATGGTTAAAACACTATGAACTGTATACTAAATAAAGAATAGCCTTATAATTGTAATATCATATATGTCTCACTATATAATAAAATGGACAACATTCAGGAGATTTAAATTTTACAGTAAAACTTCCTAAAATGTACCTCTGTATTACTAAAGAACTGTGTTTTTATTTTTAATTTCAACTGGATGAGGCACTAGTGTGAATGCCTTTTATGATTTTTAAAATGATTTTTTGCAACATTAACTTTTATAATATGAAACATAATTAGGATAATGAAAATAAGAAATGTTATCTATCCCACCAGATTACAGTGATCATCCTCTCTGTTTCTCTCACCAACCCACCTATACCATTCCTTTTTATTTTTTTGTCTTGCTTTTTATTGGTTATGTGTGAATTTTGGAGAAATCTTTCTATAGGATATGTAACTCTTTTAAACTTCTCTCAGTTTTCAAGACATATTCTTCCTCCACTCATAGATTTTGGCCCTTAAAAGAAATTAAAGCTAAAATTATTTTTAAAGTTTGGTTTAATTAACAATTACAGCAATTTTCAAACCAACATAAAATTTTCTTTGGAAGTATTTATTTAGAAAAAGGAACTATTTTGTTATATTTCTTGTAGCTATTATTAATGAAACAGTATATTCATTGTTTTTATCTATGAGAGTTAACATTCCGAAAAATATCTTTAGTCCCAATAAATCTGAACTGCCTTGTTTTCAAGGATTTACGAATTAGTTAGACTCAAGGTAGGATTATTCTTTCTAGATACTGGTACTAGAAGAGTGTATCATTTTAAAAAAAATGACCAGATTTTGGAAAGTACATGCTATGTACTGAGTTGTGTTTCTTCCAAACTCACATGTTGAAGTCCTATCCCCAATGACAATATTTGGAGGTAGAGCTTTTAGGATGTAATTAAGGTTAAATGCGAAGGATCTTAAGGTTAGAAGAGTAGGATCTTAATACAATAGGATTGGCAGCTTTATAAGAATAGGAAAAGAGTTCTCTCTCCCTCCACATTCACACATCAAGGAAACAGCATGTGAGGACACAAGGAGAAGGTGGCCGTGTGCCATCACACAAACCAAACCCTGCCGGACATTGATGCTGAATTTTCTAGCCTCCAGAACTGTGAGAAAATAGGCTTTTATTATTTAAGCCATCCAGTTTGTTGTGTTTTTTAGGGCTGTCCAAGCTAAGAAAGCCAGTATTACTTTCAAAGCTAGAACAATGTACTGGGAAACAGAAATCGTGTGGTTTTGCAGCAACTCTGACACTCGAAAGGTTTGTGGACATGGCCAATTCACTTGTTGGCTTTGACAATCAGTGCCTTTCTCTGCAAAATGGGGATGGTCATCTTGCTGGTAATCTTGAGGGTAATCTTGGATTAAATGGGACAACAGAGACAAAAATGACTTCAAACCTAGAAAACATTGTATAAAAATAAAATATCCCTTTTAAATTCAAAATTATTCTTAGAAGAGTTGGTTTCTATCTACTTATATATGTTTGTATAGATTCTAAATATAAAATATAAATATAAATATATATATTGTATACTTTTCACATAGTCATTGTTTTAAAGAGCTAATATTATAGATGGTGAGAAGTTAGAGTCTATTCCTTGCATCTTCTGTTAAATTTTGAAATAGTTATCTAAAGCACATCGAATGCACCATTGTAAAATGTGAAATATTGGGCTATGTACATAGGCTTGCTGTAGAGTAATGTTTCTTGTGTATTTAGTTTATACAAAATATATTGTAAGTTCAAGTTTATCTTCAAATAATTCAATAGTTTGAAAGTTATAGCATGTGCTGTTTAATGAGTATTTTCTAATTTTTGGATGACTAATAACATTACTGAGACAGATGCATTCCATGAGCAAAGGAAGCAAGATTATATCATCATTTATTAAAAGAATGAGAAAAATCTTACATCCAAGCTTAACTAGGTTTTGGTATAAAAAGATAAAAGATAAAATAGAAGAATTCACAAATCTTAAAGTGAGAATGTTGGGGCCATACAAACTTTAGTGAACATTAATAGTTAAATGAATGGATTGTATAAATAGTTGTTTTGACATGGACACAACATCAAATATATGGTAAAATTGCATTTGAAGTAGAAGTTACATATCTTAAGGATAAAATAACAATAATATTATGATCTGTCACCCCTCATGACATTAGTAAAGAATCACTGATTTGAGAGAAGTAAAAGCTTATTAAATTGCACATCTTGCATAAAAGAAGTACAACTTACTTAAATTGAAAATGAGATAATTATTTGCCAAAGTTGAATAAAAACTAAAATCAAAGAAAACATACTTCTCGAGGCAAAGGGGACAGTAAAACTGCATGCAGCTATATTCAGTTAACACACTAAAGAGTATAAAGTATTCAAAGATAAAGAATATAAAAATCCTTAATGAATTTTTTTAAAGATATTCTAAAATACAAATTTAAAAATAAGTGTAACTGAAAGAATGGTTAAAGTAGATCAGATGCAGAGGAACAAAATAAAATGGAAGATGGCAAAAAAATGTCAGACAAAATAGAATTCAAGGTGAAAACCCAAAAAATAAACATATTTTATATTTAATGAAGGTGCTATATCTTTTAGGCAGTCCTTATAATACTTAAAAACATTTATGTAACAAAAAGTAATACCAACCAATCATATAAATTAAAAACTGTTAGAGATGCAAAAGGAAAAAAATCATTAACATTGGTACATGTTATTTATCACTATTATTCTAAGACGAATCAGATAGACAAAAAGCAAAAGAATGTGTCTAGATATCAAGTTAATTACCAGCATGCTGTTTACTCAATGGCAAAGGAGATGAACCCATAGACTGATTCTATCCAACAGAAGACAAAACAGGCTTGACAGAAGAGAAAGAGAAGAGAGGAGAGAAATACCAAACTACAGCCAATCTGAGAAGAGTGTTCTGCTTGCACATATTTGGGGCTAGTGATCAGCGGGCAATTAGCCAGGAAGCAAGTCTGGTCCATCTGTTCTCACATAGGCCAACTAGTCGGTATCAAAGAAACAGCTTTAGTTGTTCATGGAATCCCTGGAAGACCTCACAAGTTTATTGTGGTATCTTTGTGACAAGCTGCCTCTGTGAAAAAATGTCTGCCAGAGTTCTTTTTTAAGCACCTCTAGTTAGGTTAGATGTGTACCATTTTCCTGTTTGAAATTCCTCAGGTATAATCAAAATTTATCAAAATGTAAAATGTATATAAAATGCATAGAAAAAAGCTATGAAAAAAATACTTCACATTGTTAACATAGATACTTCTGGTGGTGGTGTTACTAAGTGATATTTATTTACATTTTTCAAAATAATAAAAGTCTATTATATTTTTGTGATCAGGAAACCTAAAAATTATACTTTAAAAATAATAATTGATCTCAATCATTGAGCATCCATGTGCCTTATATATGTTGCTTCATTCAGTTCTTCAGCAAAACTCAATATAGTATATATCATCACCCCATTTAAAGATAAGGAAATTGATCCTGAGAGATAGATAGTGCCTGCTTAGTCCAAGGATATCACTGATTCTACTGTTTTGACCCACTAAA
Organism: Callithrix jacchus; assembly: GCF_049354715.1. Classification (NCBI taxonomy): domain Eukaryota; kingdom Metazoa; phylum Chordata; class Mammalia; order Primates; family Cebidae; genus Callithrix; species Callithrix jacchus. The sequence goes on along the minus strand of NC_133512.1, from coordinate 86,035,682 downwards.
AATTAATGGCATTGCCAAGAAAAATAGAATTTTGTGAATGGGTGCTCACATTTGAAATAATGAAATAAGAAATAAAATAGCCCTAAAGTGACAATTTTTGTGACAGTAACAAATATTTACTTTTAAAAATTTGAATCTGGAGCTAGAATGCTTAAGTTTGTTCTCTCATACAATAGCTGTATGGTTTTGGGCACATAACTATCTTTTTCCAAGCTAATTTCCTCCATTAATTGGCAATTGTAATAGCATCTACTATTACATTATCATAGCATTAGAAAAGATATTATTCACATATCTCTTAAAATTGCATCTGGTATGTTCAAGGGAGAATAAGGGTTGTGTGGCTGGAGCTTAGTAGCAGAAGGAAGAACAGGATGAGATGAGAGAGGTGAGAGATGACTGAGACTTTTTTTTTTTTTTTTTTTTTTTTGAGGGAGATAGGAAGCCATTGGAGCATTTGGGGCCACATAATGACAAGATCTGACTTGTGCTTTAAATGGATTATGCTGCTGGTGTTTTGTAAATTAATAATGGGGTGCAAAGTTAGGAGCAGGAAGACCTATTAAGATGCTATTTCAAATGTAGAAGAGAAATGATGGTATCTTGGACCAATAATTAGTTCTTAGAGGGGCAGAGTGTATAGTTTTGCAGGGTATCCCTACATAAAGTTTGCTTGTCATCATAAGTCTAGTTAAGTCTAATATGCTGCTGAGATTGCTGTATACAGTCTCCCTACCATACAATTATAAAATAGTGGCAGGTTATTATACACTCTGTGTACTTTGTTTAGTAACAGATGCATTTGTTTCAGATATCATTTAGTGATAGCAGATGACATAAGGCTGGTCAGTTGCCAGCAAATGAAAAAGCTACAAATGACTGAAGTTAGAGATCACAATTGCTAATTGGCAAAAGATGGGTGAATAAATTAAAAAACTATCAAATTGTACTCCTTATTTTAAGAAAATATGCAATTTAGCTATGTAAAAATTGCTTTAAAGGTAATTGATGTCTTAATGAAGATTTTAAAAAATCTCTTATTTATTCCACAGTTAAGTGTAACTGCTTCTTCCTCTAACAGATGGGAAAAAAATGGAAAGTAACATAAAAAATCTGAGATTTGGAGAAGTATATCTCTGTACTGTTCTCTTTTTGTTTATAGATAGGTAGGAGAAGGAGAAATGGTAACAGCCAGAGAAGATGATCTATTGTTTAGAAATGTTTATTAAATCCTTGAATATTTAAAGAAAAGAACAGAGCTACATTTGTCAGTTACAAGTAAGTTACTTGGCCAAAGTATAAGGAATATATATCAACATTACTGTGAATTTAAGGAAAAGAAAGAAGCCAAGAGAGCTAGGGAGACTAGAGTCAATGGGAGAAAAATAGCTTAAATAAATTTAAAAAAATATGACTTTTTCAATTCCAAAGTCTTTTTTTTTTTTAATCATCATATAAATGTCCTTCTGTCTTCCTAAATTTCCTGTGGAGTCCACATAGCAAGTCCAATGCCTTCTTTAAGTGGTGATGGCGTTGACATGTGTTAAACAAACAAAAAAGCCTGGAATCCATATGTGAGCTAATGAATGAAAATGTCAATATGCGGAAATACTATGACAGAAGCAGGAATTTGGAGGCAATGCCGATTAGACAAACGTTAGACATCTGGCCCCTGCAATCGCAAAGAGATTTGAGGACACATGGATCTCACTGCACATGTACTGGACTTTGAGCTATTCTGATTTGGATTTCTAGAAACAAGGTACTTGGCTAATGTTTGAGCTAGTGCCTCAGTTGGGGATTGATAATTTGAAATAATTGTATATTGAGGATGTGGCACATGAAGGAATAAATGAATTTCATGTACTTGCAGTATTTGGCAGGTCAGCCATCAACCTCAGGGCCTTTTCACATCCCTGAACCCTGTGATTCTCTAGCTTTACTGCACATTAAAAATACCTTGGGATCTTTGTAAAAATGTCTACATTTCAGTCCCATCCAAAATTAAAGAAGAATTTCATGTGTAGATAAGCTTGAGAATCACAGTAGGTTCCAAATAACTGTAGAACAATTTAACCTGGGCATACTAGCCAGGTTTGCACCAATCAATCAATCAATCACTAATTGATGAAAAAATATGGATCCCTGACTACGTAGAATATACTTTATTAAAAATGACAAAGGAATGTATGAAGCATGGGTCTTATTCTTAAATAATTTATCATGAAACTGAAAGAACTAGGTCCAAATATTGTAAATGACTGTTAAGAGTCAAAATTTCTTGATGACTTGAAGCATTAAAGTAATAATATGGGGCAGGGTAATCGGGAATTGCTTTAAGGAGGAAGTGTACCTGGGTTACTGTTACTTACTTTTGGAGAGAGCCAGTAGATAGCTATTATAGGGTATATTATTGATCCAAGTTACTTTCAAATACCAAGAAATATCATTGTTATGAAAGTAGTATTCCAAATTTTGAATTTTTTTGTAAGTAGGCAGACATAATGAATGAGTCACAAACCATAAAGACTGACTTTTCTTGAATAGAGTTTTATGCTGTTAATCAAATTTTATGTTAAAATTTACAAATGAATATACATAGTACTCATTCTTTATAGCAATTAAAAAGAAATAGTTCACATACATAATTATTGTGCAATAATGATTTCTCATCTTACTTTATTGTCAAATATATAATAATCCATAATATAGCAGTGTAGAGACACAGCTCTGGAGCCAGAACACCTCATTTTCAATCTTGGATACTCTGCCTTCCGTGTGACCTTAAACATAGTACTTAATTTCCCTCTCCTCTGTTTCTTTATATATGAAAAAGGGATAATACTATTATTTTTCTTTAAAAATTATCAGGGGGATAAAATTAGATAATACATGAACAGCACTTAAAACAGTGCCTCTCATATAGTCTGTCCTTAATAACAGCTGTTATTAGGGTTGGGTACAGTGGCTCACACCTATAATCCCAGCATTTTGGGAGGCTGGGATGGGCAGATCATCTGAGGTAGGGAGTTTGAGACCACCCTGGCCAAAAAGGCGAAACTCTGTCTCTGCTAAAAATACAAAAAATTAGCCAGGTGTGGTGGCAGGCACCTGTAATCCCAGCTATTCGGGACTGTGAGGCATGAGAATCGCTTGAACCCAGGAGGCAGAGGTTGCACTGAGGTGAGGTCATGCCACTGCACTCCAGCCTGGTTGACAGAGCAGTACTATGTCTCAAAAAATAATAATAATAGCTGTTATTAGTATCACTAATTTTTTTGGAAATCTTATTATTTGGTGATTATCATTATCATCTGTAAACACACCAGAAACTTATACTTTCATTCATATATATATATGGAAAAACAAAAAGTTGCTTTTTTAAAATCTTATTTCTAGTACATCAGCATTTGGTCCCTACAGGCCTCCACAGAAAGATCCATACGAGCTGTGACCTTTGGCAGGTTAATCATCCCTTCCATGCCTCAGTTTCTCACCTGTACAATGGGGATATTCATACTTCCTACTTCAAAGGATGGTGGTGAGGACTAATTTATGAAAACACTTAAAACAATACCTGATACAAATTAAGCACTATGTGTTAGCTATTATTCTTATGATTATCATTATTTTTATGGTTGTGCTCCATTCATGATCTTCCACTTCAGTATTCCCACAGTTCTTCATCTCCCTGAAGGGTTCTTTAGTGGATCCCCTCTACTCTTGTTAATTTCCCTGGTTGCTTGTGAGCTTTAGGCAGCAGAAAATGACTACCAGCTTGTTAATAGCATTTTGACTGAAACTCATTTTTATCGAATGCCCTGGGAATTTACAACTTAAGCCTTTCATCACTAATTCCATTGAAGGATATTCTCTAAGTGTAGGTAATGAAGAGCCAAAACACATCCTCACTGCCTGGCACTGGTTGGACAGGAATAGAGCCATAGTGAAGGGGAGACTGTTTTCTTGATCTTGGTTCCATTCTACATCTCAGGTCACTTCAAAGGAAATTTAGCTCTTTCCTTCTGAAGAAGGGAGAATGTTTTTTAGCCTTTGACACTTAAAAATTGGAGTGGGAATAACTGAAGATGACAAAAATGCACTTGACAAACCTATGTTTTTTTTCTGAGGTTGGCATTATTATTTATATTCCTTTTGCTTAGGCTAATAATAGCTGTGGTAATGGCACTTCAGGTCCTATGTGGCTGTGCACTGAGGTCCTTTTGGAAAATAAAAACTATGATAAAAAATTGCTTAATATACCAACAAAGCAAGTTTTTTAACATTGAAAGGAAGAATAAATTAAAACTATTTTCTTGGAATTTTAGTAGTAAGACTATTCTAATAACACTAAACAGGTAAATTGTAGCTTTCCATTCTGAAAATAATCAATTTAAGCAGATTTCTGTAGTAAATTTAAATCTAATCTGCATTATTAAATAAAAAGTGATAGTGCTCTACTTTGTTTTACCTGCATTTGAGAACAAGTCCCTTTTATCTAATGGAAGAGAACAAAAAGAACAGACATAGTATTTTAAAAACAGCACCCTAAGGATTTTTAAAAACCAGAAAATTGAAATAACTTTGTGAAGATGGCATAATATCACTTTTGGAATTTTTAAAAAGCTTCTTTCATTAAAAATCACCCCAAACTACATTCTTTATAAAAGAATCACTTTACTCATTTTTATTAGTTTAGCTTTAATGTCAGTACTCAGGTTTATAAGTGCAGTATTAGAAAAACAATGAATTAATAATAGATGTCATATGATGCTTTTATATCTCATATTATGTTTGATTCCTCATTGCTTTTCTCAGTTGCTTTAATTCCTAATCACTCTCCCCCAAACAGAGAGCATCTGCCAATTTCATTATATGGGAACTTAATAATACTTAATTAAAATACAAAGCTCTAGTTGCTATCTACTATTTAATTGAATGTGATTTAAATAAAACAATAATGGAAAGTATCAGATAGTTCATATATATTTATGTCTGAAAAAGGATAATATCTTGACTATTTTTTTCAGAGAAGGTATAGGTTTTATAATTTTATCTATATTACAAAAAGAAACTTTATACAATATTACTCAATTTTCTTTCCTTCTAGCACTTAAAACTACATCTTATTGCAGCCTTTTAAATATCAACTTTTCTTTTGGACATTCGAAGCAATGCATTACATTTTTCTATATAATAAATTTACTATGTTTGTAATGATTTTAAAATATTCCTCTGTAGTGCCTAATAAGAGTAAACATACTTTTACTAGTGATTTTTAGATCACTTTATTATGATATGATTAACATACAGAAACCTGTACATATTTAATGTATACAACTTGATGAGTTTGGAGATGAGTATACATCTGTGAAACCATCACCACAATCTATTCCATAAATATAAGCACCACCTCTAAAAGTTTTCTCCTGCCATCTTTATGTATTACTACTGTTAAGTTTCAGGGCAACAGGAACATGTAACATAAGATCTACTCTGAGCAAATTTTTAGATAGACAATACAGTATTTTTAAACTATAGGTACTATGCTAATATATCTCTAGCACTTGTTTATCCAACATAAGTGAAAGTTTGTAACCTTTGACTAATACCTCCCCATCTTTGCCCCAGCCCCTGACAACCACCGTTCTACTCACTGCTTCTATGAGTTTGACTATTTTAATTCCTCAGTTAAGCTGTATCATGGAGTGTTTATCCTTCCGTGTCTGACATATTTCATTTAGCATAATGTCCTCCAGGTTTATCCATGTTTTTAGTGGCAGGATTTCCTTTTTTTTTTAAATGCTGAATAACATATATATTCCACGTTTTCTTCATTGATATATATGTTGAATGAATATGGAGGTGAATTTAATGTCTTGGCTGTGATAAATATTGTTTCAATGAAATAAAGATGCAGTTATCTTTCTAAGATTCAAATTTCAATTACTTTGGATATATACTCAGAAGTAGGATTGACAAATCATATGGTAGTTCTATTTTTAATTTTTAAAGTTACTTTCATACTGGCTACATTAGCTGAAATTCCCAACAGTGTACAGAGCTTCCAGTTTCCCTTACTCTACATCCTTGCCAACACATCTATCTATCTATCTATCTATCTATCTATCTATCTATCTATCTATCTATCTAATAGCCAACCAATAAGTGTGAGGTGGTATCTTACTGTGTTACCCTAAGGACTTTTTGCTTGAAAATTTTGTTGAAAAGTGTAAGTGTACGATAAACTGTTAATATTGTTAGAATTCATGATTATGAAATAGCTACTAGTTACTCTACAAATGTGAAGAAAAATAACAATAATCATGACAGGAGAATTCGGATGCTATGAATTGTTTCATTTCTCTTTTTCTTTAAATCTAATAATAATTTTTGTGAAAAGAATAAGAAATATGGATCATGGTGGAAAAAAAAAACCTTGAAACAGTGCACTGTACTCAAAAGTAAAAACGTATATTGTAAGAAAACAAGTTGGAAAGCAATCTTCAGTGTATATATTTTCATTTGTTCAAATATTTGCTTCAAATCATTTAAAAAATAATGTATTATAAACTCACTTGAAGTCACTTTTGTGCCTCTTCCTTATTTCCCTCGATTTCTCTCCACTAACAAGAAGTTGCTGTTCAGTTTAGTTGTCCACGGTTTTATAGTTTTATAACATATTCATAAGGCAAAAATCCAGAAACAGCTTAGTGTGAATTTTTGATATTGCTTAAATGTATATACATATAATTCTAGTTCATTTAACTTGTATATGGTTATTTGTTGTTGTTGCTGTGGTTATTTTTTGGAAGACAGAGTCTTGCTCTCTTGCCTGGGCTGAAGTACAATGACGTGATCTGGGCTCACAGCAACCTCTGCCTCCTGGATTCAAGCAATCCTCCAGCCTCAGCCTCATAAGTAGCTGTGGTTACAGGTATGCACTCTGCTAATTTTTGTAGTTTTAGTAGAAATGGGCTTTCACTATGCTGGCCAGGTTGGTCTTGAACTCCTGACTTTAAGTGATCCACCCGCCTTGGCCTCCCAAAGTGCTGGAATTACAGGCGTGAGCCACTATCCCTGATCCCTATTTAGCTTACATGGTATTTTTTCTTTTTTTTTTTTAATTAGGTAAGCCAAGGTGAGAATGGGAGGAGAAGCTGAGGATGGGTGGTAACTATCTGGCAGGAAGAAAGCAGTATTTTATCAGACATTGTTTAGAATTGCCAACTTTTTGTTGGTTTTATTGTTAAGTTTTCTACAGACAATTCTCCACCTTTTTGTTTGCACCTAGGCAAACACTCCCACCATCTCTCCTCCACTTTCCTCCTTGTTATGCTATTATAGAGTATAAAGATTCTATCGCTTTTATTTTCTACTCTTTTTGTATTTATGTGAGTCAGTGCTACTCAAAGTATATGGTCTGCAAACTAGATCTGGTCAGTAATGAGATAATAAGCTTGTACCACAATGCATATCAATCTATTGTTTCCTTTATCCAGAAAGCCATGCTAAAAAACAAAACAAAACAGTATATGGAAATGAGGTAGTTTACACCAGAGTATGTATGTGCAATGAGGTAATTAATTTGCTTTCTGAAGCGAGCCCCTTATATCACAAGAGATTGGTAACAAACTGTTCACAGAGCAATACTATTCAATTTTTTAATAGCAATGCTATGGGATGGTTGCAATTTTTCTTACTTATTACTCATAATTCACAAAGTATCCTTAATGTCCTTCCAGGTTCATGAGCAAAAGAGTTTTTCTGCACTTGTTCTTAGAGGTAGAATTGCTGGGAATTGGGCTATGTGCATATTCAGCTTTCCCACCTATCAGCTTTAAATTGCTCTCTGGAGTGATGACATCAGCATACCCTATGACAGCGTTGCTACAGGTTTTGATTTTCTCGAAACCCTTACCAATAGAAATGTCAGGTTTTTTTTTTGTAATTGAATTGAAATAGAATCTTTTCTCTTTGCATGTTTTTGTATTTGTTTTTTGCTTATTCATTTGGAGGATTAATATATTTTGGTTGTTCTTTTATGTAAGATTATTTCACGTTAAACTTATACCCAGTTAACTTGCTGAATTATCTAACTAGTAGAGTTTAGAATTTACAAGTAGATTCACATGGATTGTATAAGCAACTATATTATCTACAAATTACAACATTTGTGACTTTCATCTCCAGTTTTTTCCCCTCTACTTTACCTATCATACTGCATTGGCTCAAATCATCAATATAATGTATCTTCCTATTAAGTTTGAGACTGCTTCTATTTTTTCATTTTTAACTATGATGTTAGCTGCAGTTTATGTATATCTTTACAGCAGCCATGAAAATGTACTTTGAAGACTTAGCATTATAGGAAATGCACAGTAATTGACCCAAGGCCCAGTGGCCATACTCTGAAACTTATTGCTGTGTTTGCCCTGCCATGCTTTCAACAGATTGCTTCTAGCCAGTGACTGAGCATGGCAGGGACCTAGGTTAGGCCCATTCTTAGAATACATGGTACTCCACTGATGGCTGACTTTGGCTTAAGGACTCCCTGACAAACTTGCTGAATTTTCCTTAAACTGCTTAACAGTCTCAGATGCTTCCACACAACCTACTTTCCTTTACATAGGGTCTGACTTGCTGCCTCTTGGCCTGACAGCTCTCCCAGCTCCCGGCTCCCTTTCCTTGTTCTCTCATACATGCATTTAATAAAATACTTGTACATTCAATCCTGTGTTGACACCTGTTTTCTTCTCTGAGGAGCTACACTAATGTAACCTTTATCTAATGAAGAAAATTTCCTTTCATTCCTACATCTGTAGGAATTTTTAACACTCATTTCCTTCTCATAGTTGAATTCAATGTTTTGGCTCATGTCATTATTACTTCTCTTTGGAGGAGTAAAATGTCAAGTGAAGTTTTATTTGATTCTCCCTACATCTCATTTGCCCTCTCTCAGATCCTCATTTTTTCCACCTATTCTTAAAATTGCTTGTTTGAGGTTGAAGAGACTAATTCATGCTGATCGATTATCCAGCATACTCCCCCCACCTTTCCATCTAGGAAGAAGGGTGAGACAACTTTCCTGTTTTTAGAGGTTTTCTATTTTTTCCTGTTAATGGTAAGTGCTTTCTTCTGGACTCCTACCCATGCCCTATAGTCTGTTTTCCGTAAAGTTGTTTGTAGGGTATCAACAAAAATGTTCAAGATAATAGTAACTCATTGTTTTCTGTCATAGCTAGCCTCTGGGGTGGAGAAATGGTACCTGCCTGTGTTATTTGATATCTTCTTTTTCTCTATCCCTGGGTAGTACATGTCACTATTTATGGTATACACTTGTGACCCTATGTTATTATAAATGATTTTCTTTCATCTGTTTACCCATTTTCTTTGTTTCTCTTGTTTATTTGTAGAAAAAGAAACTTCTGTAGTCTTTCTTCTACAATCCTGAAGTTAATGAAGTTACTTCAGTGCCATTTTAACATGCAATAGAAATGAAAACAGGGAAACTATATTGGCTCTAAATGGATAATAAACTTTGAAGTCAATTTTTTTACCTGATTGAAAGCTCTCATTTGTTGTATCAGAGATACTATTCAAGTCAATGCATTTAATTACAAAATTTGTGAATGGCACTTGGTTCCAGAAGCAGAATTCTGATGTGCATACTTGCCAACTGTTAGAAAACTTACTGCAGTGCAAATGATTTTCAAAATATTACATTGAAATGTGTTTAGAAAAGGATAGAGAATTCCCTAAAGACCTTAATGCCAGTCAGTACTTCAATAATCCCATAGTATGAGTGAGTGAAATTCATTAGAGTGACTATAGGCCTCGATTAGATGTCTAATGTCCAGAATTATTAGGTCAGGATGTCACAGATTGGGAGTATTGGTTCAGAATCCATGGTCTGGCTCTGGCCCTCACATTGAGCAGAAAATAAGGGATAAATTCCCAGCCTAACATAAACACAGTTCACCTGATAGAGAAATTGAATAAGGTGACTGACATCGTAAACTCCTCTGTACCAAGCACAAAGCAGCGAATATAAAATATAATAATTTTTATATTTACTTAGCAAATCAAAAATATAAAAGGGAAATTCATGAGTGTCAAAAATAAGCACTTCAAAGTAAAATTAATGAAGAGTTTAACTGAATGTTCTATGAGAATATTTAAATTAGATACATGCTTTGTACTAGGAGAAAATTTTAGTTCCTATGTTAGGGATAGTAATTTATATTTCTCAAAAAAACTCAGTTCTATATTTAATATGATTAGATTTTTGTGTTTTCTCTTATATGTTAATGCAATTACTATTTACATTTATTACTAAATATGTAATTATGAAACACTGTTAGCCCATTCTTACACTGCTATAAAGAATTGCCTGAGACTGGGTAGTTTGTTTTAAAAAACAGATTTATTTGACTTACATTCCTACAGGCTGGGAGGCCTCAGAAAACTTATATCATGGCAGAAGGGAAAGCAGACACATTTTACATGGCAGCAGACAACCGAGAAGAAATCATATGTAGGGGTAACTATCAAACACTTATAAAACCATCAGATCTCATGAGAACTCACTCACTATAATGAGAACAGCATGAGGGAAACTGCCGCCATGATCCAATAACTTCCCACCAGGTCTCACTGTCAATATGTGGGGATTATGGGGATTACAATTTGAGATAAGATTTTGGCTGCAGATACAGAGCCAAACCATGTCAAACACTTTCCATGTCCCAAGTACTATGCCATTATGCTCTTAAAATACAAATAAACAAGAACATAAACAGTTGGGAAGTTAATACACTGACTAAAGGAGGGCCAATAAGCAAACATAGATAAAAACCACAGTGGTCTCATAGAAGCTGGTAAAGAATAGTGTAAGTAAAGGACTGGAGAGAAGGAGCATCCATCGCTATCTCATAAAGTCAGGAAAATCTTAAAATGAAATGATGCTTGAGCTCAGTCTTTAAAAAAGCAAATATTATGGGAGATTACTGCTTCAGCAAGTAAGAGAAATAATTCTAGGCAATCTGCACATAGGCATAATGATGTGAGGGCCTGCATCATCTTCTGGGACTTGCAGATAGCCTGATGAAGCAGAGGGTGGGAAGCAGTCAGAAGTGTGCTAAGATGTAAGCAAATGCAAACCAGAGTACCCCATCTGCATTTCCACTAAAAGAAGATGGCATTTTGTCCACCAGAACAGTCCCATTCAAAGTGTGATCTGTAAACTGAGGTCAATCTGCAAATTCTTACTGGTCCTCAGTGAGATAGAAAACATAAGCATTTAGAAACTTTTATTGAAGTTTAGTATTACCAGAAAATCCAAGTGTATGACTTTGCATTTTATAAAAGTATACATCTGAAAGAGACTAGAAATTAGAAAACAAGCAACAACATTAGAAACTAAATGTTTAAGGTGATGAATGTTCCAATTACCCTTATTTGACAATAACATATTATGTGAAAATATCCAATAGACATACACCCTGATACCATCTATTACATGTTAATAAAAATTAAAACTGTGCCAACCAAAAGGGGGAAAGCCCCTATAAAACCATGACATCTTGTGAGAACTCACTCACTATCACAAGAAGAGCATGAGCAGCATGAGGATAACTGCTCCCATGATTAAATTACCTCTCACTGGGTTTCTTCTATGACATGTAGATATTCTAGGAACTATGATTCAAGATGAGATTTGGGTGGGAACATAGTCAAACCACAACTGCTAACATCATGAGTGAGTGATGATCAACTCAAAATATAATACAACAAAGCAAGCAGAGTTAGTACTTGTAAGCTGTAGAGGACTTTAAATTGTATTAAAATTCTGAGTGAAATAAAAGAATTAGCAGAGGTCACTGAATTAATTTTTAGTAAAAAATATAACTTCAGCTGTTGAAATGAATAACAGAATGGAGTTGGGTGAAAGCAAATTGGCTTATTGGTTGAATGAGGAAAGAAGTGTTCTCATACTACAGCATAAGAATATACATATGCTATATTCAAAAAATTCTCATGCAGAATGGGTTGAGAATTTTTAAAATTATTTCAGTAGGAGTTTGAGAGAGAAAGAATAGATACAATGAAGAGAAAGCAAGAAGAATTTCCTAAAAGTGAAGAAAGATATAAGTTTTGAGATTGATGGGGTCTATTAAGGACTCAGTAGAAATAAATTTCAAAAGAAAACCTTGACAAAAACAAACACAGTGAGTTTAAATAAAGTAAAAAATAATAAAGGAAAAACCTTAGACCTTCTTCAATGTGAGAGAAGAGGAAAAAATATCCGTATTACCTACAAATATATGAGAATCAAAGTGCCATCAGACTTCTCATCAGCAATGCTTAAGAAGAATGGTTAGGATAAGTTGAGGGTGAACATTTTAACTAGTGTCATAAACCCAGCCAAATGACTATTCAATGAGATTGAAATTCAGACATCTTCAGAAATACAGAGAATTTATAAGTTTACCACTACAGAGTTCTCAGAGAATACTGACGGAAATGAAATATGGTTGTAGGGAGTAGAATAGGGATGTGAATAGTATTAACGGACAAAGTAATAAATAAAACTTAAGTTTACATAAGTAATGATTAAAATTAGATGATATTTTTATGGGAATGTGAAAAGAAATTAACTCATGTACATAAGAAAATTTAGTAGCTTATAACAATGGTCTGTCAATCAGTGGAATAAAGAATATGTTACATAATAAATGGTATAGTTCACCCACATGGAAATATGCACACAGCAAAATTCCTAATATAGCCTCTATGAAACTGACAAACACCTTTAAAAAAATAACTTCTGGGGAGAACTCAAGATGGTGCTGTGAGAACAACCCAGGATTGGAGCTCTCCTTGAATCCGTGGAGAGGTGAGTCGGAGCTGCATTTCCAGACTGATCTTTCTTGCCCACAGAACGGGGAAATTCCCAAGTATAAAGGAGACGTGGGATGCCAGGCAGTACCTCTGCCTGGCGAAGCTGGCAGCCAGGGTGGCGGCGGCCAGCCCTACCCAGTGCTCCCCACAGGGCGTGCTTGTCCGGGTGCCCTGTTGAACCGGCAACCTGAGACTTGAGAGGGCTGGACTTAAGACTGAAGGAGACTTGGACAGTGGGCCAGCCCAGGGGATTGCAGGGACAGAGTGTTTGGGCTAGCGCAGTGGGACGAACAAAACCGCTATTTCAAACGATCCCCGTGCAGACGGTCCGAGACGCTCTGTGGGGGAGGGGCGTCCACCATTACTGAGGCAACCCGCCCCAACTGAGATACACGCCCACTGCTGACGCAGCCAGCCATTGCCACGGCAACCCATCCCTACTGAGATACACGCCCACTGCTGATGCAGCCTGCCGTTGCCGAGGCAACCCCCTACAACAGAGAGACTCTGCCGCAGGGCATGGCGGAAACCACAGCAGAACAGCAGAGCCTGCAGCAACAGGGCGAACCACACAACAACAGGGCAGAGCCTCGGCAGGCAAACAGTGGCTAGTCTGCCTCCTAGCTGGGCAGGACACCTCAACAAACATCCAAAAATAAAGCCTGAACCCCCCAACACAGAGAATTTGAGAAAAAAAAGGTTTTTTTAATGAGTTCTGTTGCAGCAGAATCAAACATAGCAGCCTAACAGCCCTGAATGAACAATAGAGCTCACAGCTCAGCAATTGAGCTCCTATAAAGTACAGACTGTCTCCTCAAGCAGCTCCCTGACCCCTCTATATCCAAAAGACTGACATTTGGCAGGCATCATCCTGGGACAAAGATAGAGGAAAAAGAAACTGGCAGCATCCCTCTCTGTGACACAGCTGCTAGAGGTGCACCCCAGACAAGCAGGGCCTGGAGTGGACCTCAGCAGTCGTACAGTGAAGGGGCTAGACTGGTAGAAGGAAAACCAAGTAACAGAAATACTTCATCATCAACAATCTGGGTGTCCACTCAGAGACCCAATCGAAAAGTCAGCAACTACACAGACGACAAGCAGATAAATCCACAAAGATGGAAAGAAACCAGTGAAAAAAGGAGAAAAACACCCGAAACCAGAACACCTCACCTCCTAGAAAGGACCAAAACTCCTCACCAGCAAGGGAACAAAGCTGGATGGAGAAGGACTGTGACGAAATGACGGAATTAGATTTCAGATGGTGGATAATGAGAAACTTTTGTGAGCTAAAAGAACATATATTAAATCAATGCAAAGAAACTAAGGAACTTGAAAAAAGATATGAGGAAATGATAACAAGAATGGATAACTTAGAGAGGAATATGAATGAATTAAAGGAGATGAAAATCACAATACGAAAACTTCGCAAAGCATGCACAAGTTTCAATAGCTGAATTGACCAAGCAGAAGAAAGAATATCTGAAGTCGAAGACCAACTGAATGAAATAAAACGAGAAACCAAGATTAGAGAAAAAAGCACAAAAAGGAATGAACAAAGTCTCCAAGAAATGTGGGACTATGTGAAAAGACCTAACCTACGTTTGATAGGTGTACCAGAAGAGGACGAAGAGAATGAATCCAAGCTGGAAAATACTCTTTAGGACATCATCCAGGAAAATTTCCCCCACCTAGCAAGACAGGCCAACACTCAAATGCAGGAAAAACAGAGAACACAACAATGATATTCCACAAGAAGAGCAACCCCAAGGCACATAATCGTCAGATTCAACAAGGTTGAAATAAAGGAGAGAATACTAAGGGCAGCCAGAGAAAAAGGTCGGGTCACCCACAAAAGGAAGCCCATCAGACTCACAGCAGATCTCTCAGCAGAAACACTAAAAGCCAGAAGAGAGTGGGGGCCAATATTTAACATTCTTAAAGAAAAGAACTTTCAACCCAGAATTTCATATCCAGCCAAATTGAGCTTCATAAGTGAAGGAAAAATAAAACCCTTTGAGAACAAGCAAGTACTCAGAGATTTTGTCACCACCAGGCCTGCTTTACAAGAGCTCCTAAAAGAGGCACTACACATAGAAAGGAACAACCAGTACCAGCCATTGCAAAATCACACTAAATGCTAAAGAGCATCAACATAATGAAGAATCTACATCAACTAACAGGCAAAACAGCCACTTAGCATCAAAATAGCAGTATCAAATTCATGCATAACAATATTAACCCTAAATATGAAAGGACTAAATGCACCAATCAAAAGACACAGACTGGCAAATTGGATAAAAATCCAAAACCCATCAGTGTGCTGTATCCAGGAAACCCATCTCACATGCAAGGATACACAAAGGCTCAAAATAAAGGGATGGAGGAAGATTCACCAAGCAAATGGAGAGCAAAAAAAAGCAGGAGTTGCAATTCTCATCTCTGATAAAATAGACTTTAAAGCAACAAAGATCAAAAGAGACAAAGAAGGCCATTACATTATGGTAAAAGGATCGATACAACAAGAAGAGCTAACGATCCTGAACATATATGGACCCAATGCAGGAGCACCCAGATACATAAGGCAAGTTCTTAATGACTTACAAAGAGACTTAGACTCCCACACAATAATAGTGGGAGACTTTAACACTCCACTGTCAATATTAGACAGATTAACCAGACAGAAAATCAACAAGGATATCCAGGGCTTGAACTCAGACCTGGAGCAAGCAAACCTGATAGACATTTACAGAACTCTCCACCCCAAATCCACAGAATACACATTCTTCTCAGCACCACATCACACCTACTCTAAAATTGACCACATAATTGGAAGTAAAGCACTGCTCAACTAATGCAAAACAACTGAAATGATAAAAAACAGCCTCTCAGACCATAGTGCAATCAAGTAACAACTCAGAATACAGAAACCAACCCAGAACCGCACAGCTTCATGGAAACTGAACAACTGGCTCTTGATTGTTGACTGGGTAAACAATGAAATGAAGACAGAAATAAAGAAGTTCTTCAAAACCAATGAGAACGAAGACACAACATGCCAGAATCTCTGGGACACATTTAAAGCAGTCTCTAGAGGAAAGTATATAGCAATAAGTGCCCATATGAGGAGAATGGAGAGATCCAAAATTGACACCCTATCATCAAAATTGAAAGAGATAGAAGAGCAAGATCAAAAAAACTCAAAACCCAGCAGAAGACAAGAAATAACTAAGATCAGAGCTGAACGGAAGGAGATTGAGACATGAAAAACCCTTCAAAAAATCAATAAATCCAAGAGCTGGTTTTTTGAAAAGATCAACAAAATAGACAGACCACTAGCCAGATTGATTAAAAAGAAAAGAGAGAACAACCAAATAGATGCAATAAAAAATGATAACAGGGAAATCACCACAGATTCCACAGAAATTCAAACCATCATCAGAGAATATTACAAACAACTCTATGCACATAAACTAGTAAACCTGGAAGAAATGGATAAATTCCTGGACTCCTGTGTCCTCCCAAGCCTAAACCAGGAGGAAGCTGAAACTATGAATAGACCAATAACAAGGTCAGAAGTTGAGGCAGCAATTAAGAGCCTACCATTCAAAAAAAGCCCAGGTCCAGATGGATTCACAGCCAAATTCTACCAGACACACAAAGAGGAGCTGGTACCATTCCTTCTAAAACTATTTCAAATAATCCAAAAAGAGGGAAGCCTTCCCAAATCATTTTATGAGATCAACATCATTCTGATACCAAAACCCGGCAGAGACCCAACAAGAAAAGAAAACTTCAGGCCAATATCCATGATGAACATAGATGCAAAAATCTTCAATAAAATATTGGCAAGCCGATTGCAACAGCAAATCAAAAAACTTATTCATCATGATCAAGTAGGATTCATCCCGGGGATGCAAGGCTGGTTCAACATACGCAAGTCTATAAACGTAATTCACCCCATAAACAGAACCAAAAACAAAAACCACATGATTATCTCCATTGACGCAGAGAAGGCATTTGACAAAATTCAACAGCCCTTTATGCTAAAAACCCTCAATAAACTCAGTATTGATGGAACGTATCTCAAAGTAATAAAAGCTATTTACGACAAACCAACAGCCAATATCATACTGAATGGGCAAAAACTGGAAGGATTCCCTTTGAAATCTGGCACTAGACAAGGATGCCCTCTTTCACCACTCCTATTCAATATAGTACTGGAAGTTCAAGCCAGAGCAATCAGGCAAGAAAAAGAAATAAAGGGTATTCAAATAGGAAAGGTGAAAGCCAAATTGTCTCTATTTGCAGATGACATGATAGTATACCTAGAAGACCCCATCGCCTCAGCCCAAAAACTCCTGAAACTGATAAGCAACTTCAGCAAAGTCTCAGGACATAAAATCAATGTGCAAAAATCACAAGCATTCCTCTACACCAACAACAGACTTAATGAAAGCCAAATCAAGAACGAAATACCATTCACAATTGCTACAAAAAGAATAAAATACCTAGGAATACAACTCACAAGGAACGTAAGGGACCTCTTCAAGGAGAGCTACAAACAACTGCTCAATGAAATCAGAGAGGACACAAACAGATGGAGAAACATTCCATGTTCATGGTTAGGAAGAATTAATATCGTGAAAATGGCTATACTGCCCAAAGTAATTTACAGAATCAACGCTATCCCCATCAAGCTACCATTGACTTTCTTCACAGAACTGGAAAAAACCACCATGAACTTCATATGGAACCAAAAGAGAGCCCGCATAGCCAAGTCAATTCTAAGCAAAAAGAACACAGCGGGGGGCATCATACTACTGGATTTCAAACTATACTACAAGGCTACAGTAATCAAAACAGCATGGTACTGGTACCAAAACAGAGATATAGACCAATGGAACAAAACAGAGGCACCGGAGGCAACACAACATATCTACAACTATACAATCTTTGATTAACCTGACAAAAACAAGCAATGGGGGAAGGATTCCCTGTTTAACAAATGGTGTTGGGAAAACTGGCTAGCCATGTGCAGAAAGAAGAAACTGGACCCCTTCCTGACACCTTACACTAAAATTAACTCCAGATGGATTAAAGACTTAAACATAAGACCTGGCACCATAAAAACCGTAGAAGGAAATCTAGGCAAAACTATCCAGGACATAGGAGTAGGCAAGGACTTCATGAACAAAACACCAAAAGCATTGGCAACAAAAGCCAAAATAGACAAATGGGACCTAATGAAACTCCACAGCTTCTGCACGGCAAAAGAAACAGTCACTAGAGTGAATCGGCAACCAACAGAATGGGAAAAAATTTTTGCAGTTTACCCATCTGACAAAGGGCTGATATCCAGAATTTACAAAGAACTCAAACAGATTTACAGGAAAAAAACAAACAAGCCCATTCAAAAGTGGGCAAAGGATATGAACAGACACTTTACAAAAGAAGACATATATGAGGCCAACAATCATATGAAAAAATGCTCTTCATCACTGGTCATCAGAGAGATGCAAATCAAAACCACATTGAGATACCATCTCACGCCAGTTAGAATGGCGATCATTAAAAAATCTGGAGACAACAGATGCTGGAGAGGATGTGGAGAAAAAGGAACACTTTTACACTGTTGGTGGGAGTGTAAATTAGTTCAACCATTGTGGAAGACAGTGTGGCGATTCCTCAAGGCCTTAGAAATAGAAATTCCATTTGACCCAGCAATCCCATTACTGGGTATATATCCAAAAGACTATAAATCGTTCTACTATAAGGACACATGTACACGAATGTTCGTTGCAGCACTGTTTACAATAGCAAAGACCTGGAATCAACCCAAATGCCCATTGATAATAGACTGGATTGGAAAAATGTGGCACATATACACCATGGAATATTATGCAGCAATCAGAAATGATGAGTTTGTGTCGTTTGTAGGGACATGGATGAATCTGGAGAACATCATCCTCAGCAAACTGACACAAGAACAGAAAATGAAACACCACATATTCTCACTCATTGGCGGGTGATGAAAAATGAGAACACATGGACACAGAAAGGGGAGTACTAAACACTGGGGTCTATTGGGGGGAAAAGGGGAGGGCCAGTGGAAGGGGGCGGTGGGGAGGGATAGCCTGGGGAGAAATGCCAAATGTGGGTGAAGGGGAAAAGGAAAGCAAAGCACACTGCCATGTGTGTACCTACGCAACTGTCTTGCATGCTCTGCTCATGTACCCCAAAACCTAAAATCCAATAAAAAATTAAAAAAAAATAACTTCTTAGGTAATAATACAGAAAACTATGTTTTGAATTTGAAACAAGTCTATGCACAAAAGCTTAATTAAAATATGTACACATGTAACTATATATTTAAATAAAAATATCATACAAGTAATAGACTATCCAAATTATTTGAACTAAATAGAATAAAGCAATTAACATTCAAATTATATAAATAACTACTAGTAAGAAAAACGACAACAAAAGTTAAGAGTAAAGATGAGAACAGAGTATTATCAGCAGAGGGACTATGTCTAATTGATAAATATTGTTTAACCTCACTTGTAACCAGGAAAATAGAAAATTAAAAGCACCAACTGATCTTTTTTGAATGTAAGATTGGTGAAAAACAAAAAGTGTGCTAATTTAAACTATCAGTAAAGAGTACAAGAAACGAGAATTTTGAAATAATATACCGGATGTATGAATTAGAAAGCCATTTTAGATGGCACTATATAGATACCGATATTTGATTTCAACTGTTGACATATTCTCTAGAGAAACACACACATGCGTGTCTGTCCAAGAGAACAAACAGGGACATTTATTGTTTGATGATATAGTAAATGTTTTACATTTGAACTTGTTTATTTTGACTGACTCACAGTATTTAACAGTTCCAAGGAGCATAAAGATAAGCTTAGAATTCAGGTAGTGAATAGAGAACCCCATATTTCCAGATGGCAGCCTGATTTTTTTATTTTCTAGTATAGTCTTATAAACCCAAAAAAAGCTAGGTAGCTATACTATTAAACTGGGAAAGCAGAAGTATGTTTTATCCCCAGCTATATTAACCTTGACAAATCTTATAATCATATATATAATAAAAAAGCAATATATATATTGCTTTTTATAATTCATTTAGTGCCAAATCTTATATTTAAAAAATTTAAAAATCTTATATGTACCCATAATTAAACTTTCTATCAGTAACCTCCTTCAATTGAGGCATTTCGTCTTTAACTGTAATTTTAAATTAATAGAAACTCTCTCTTATGAAACACTTTATGTAAAAAAAGGAAACTCGAAGCAGTTTCTGATAAGAATATCTGCTTTTGAAAGACTATGTAAATCTACTATATCTATCTGCCTTCTCTGAAAATTTCATAGTATTTCTCTAAAATATATTTCTTCTTTATTGATTTATCTTTATAATCCCATCCCATTTGTTTTTAGTTTAGCTGCTTGATATATTCCATCTGCACAAGACTCTCAGTTATAATGGAAAGATGCAAAAGGAAAATAAATATCAGCTACAATATTGCAGATATCTGAAATAGCCATAAAGCTTGAGAAGTAGAAAATAAAATAATTTGTGGGTAAAGCAGTATATTTTTATATCATTGGAATGATGCAAAATAGTCACATTTGGTGGAATATAAACAGGAAAATACTTTCATCAGTAAGTTTTGTCAGTCAATGTAATACTACCAAATTGGCATTAAAATTATTCATTGTTTATTTCTTCATTTATTCAACAACTTTTTGCTAAATCTGTATCACAAACAAAATGCCATAACAATCATAGCAGATTTATTTCTTTAGCATGAGTGAGGGAAATAAGAAAAAGGGCTATGATTTTATTCAATGTTAATTCATGCAACAAAATATTTTTGAGGATCTATTATATACCAGTTACCAAAATGTGAGTACAGCAGGGAATAAAACAAACAATTTTATCCTCATGCTGGTTATATTCTCATGCATCAAGAAATGGAAAAATTGTTATAGTAAGTTAAAATGTTTGAATTTATGTTTCTCACATGACTACCACTGAAATAATATAATTAATGTACTGTATTTAGTGCGAAATCTTATAATAATCATATGTATGATTAAAAAGCAATATATAATACACACACACACACACACACAAGCACACATTGCTTTTTTCCCCTCAGTATTTTGTCTTCTTAGGGGCAAGGCAGTTACTTGCTCCCTGGACTACTGAAATAGCTGGTACATATAAGGAATTCAATAAGTTTTGTGAAACTAGTATTCAATCACTACGCACCTCCATTTCTTTAATTATAGTTATGTAGATATATCTAGTAATAATAGTTATGTCAATATCTACATAACTATGATAGTAATGATAGTTATGTCAACGTTTACATGGTTGTGAAGAATAACGTATATTATATTGGAAAATCTTTACATGATGTCAGGCTTAAGAGGCTCAATCTTTTAGCCAAATTTTAAAATATTTTTAAAGAATTATTACAAATGAAACCTCTGTGATGATGAATCCTAAGCAAGAGAAAAATATGCTATTAGCATACCTTTTCAATTTTCCCTTACATGTGTTTCAGAGAGGGAAAAGGGCTATATCCCCTTCCCCAGGGTTTTTTTTTTTAATCTAAATGTAGTTTTACTCCTGATGGTCAAATTTCAGGGTTCATGTTTCCTTCCTTTCATGAGTATATATATTTGTATAATTTTACAACAATGTTTGTATAATACACAGAGATTGTTAATTCTAATAATCATGCCAGATATATTTTTTCTTTAATTAAAAAAATGCTCTACTATACAGTGAAATTCTTTAGCAATTCTCTTCTTTTTGAAAACAAATCTCATTGCAGAGGGGGAAAAAACATGTTATACTCAGAATTCATACATGATAAGAAATTCATTCCACAAGTGGAGTAAGACCTTTAAAAGACCTTTATCTACCTCACAGAATAAATTTGATATGCCTTACAGACCATTATGCGAACTCTCCCTCACTCTGCATGCAGATAGAACCATCTCTTGAAAGTGCTAACACTATAATTTCTATTCAGGTGAAGAAATTGTAATAAAAAACAGTTTATTATGCTACATTTGTATATGATTACATATTAGATGGCAGAAAGTTAACATTTATTTTTCTTCTACTAATAATCATTTTTTCAACAACTAATAAATCTAAGAATCTTGAAAACCTGTTTAAACTAGAAGATCCATTCTGTAGAGCAGTATGCCCTGCTGGTGGTGCTGCTGAAACGGATCAGGCGCTAAGCTAAGTATTTACATGCTCCTATACAGAAACCTACAGAGGTTTCCTATGTATACGTTTTGTAGTATAAGAATTGATTATTTACTAACTTAATACTTGAATATATATCTTATTTAAAATGCTATTGAATTTCAATTTGTTCATTTTCCTACTCAATTATGTCTTTCTAACAAGGTAAATATTTTCAAGGCCTTAATAAATAAGGAACAAATGTAAGATAAATAAATACATGTAGAACTTATCTTTTGCCTATTAAAATGAACTTGACAAGAGTTATGAGGTTCTTGAATTTGGTGAAATTAGATTTCTAATTAAGTAAAACAGCTCTTTCTGTGATGGAATCTACAAAATCAATTTGTTAAATCATTATATTTTAAAGCTAAAAAGGGATAGGAACCATCTTTGTAATACACTGATTTTTAGAGATGAGGAAACTGATACAGTTAAATAACACACCTGATATTTCACATAGTCAGGGGAAGTCTTGAAATTTAGAAACTAGATGACCTTCCCCTAATTGAAATGGTCTTTACCTGATCAAATTGTCTTATCTTTAATTAAAAGCAACATCTAGCTGGTTAGAAAACATTTATGTGTCAAATATCCAAGAGAATCATGTATCCAAAAAGCTGTTAAATTGAGAAAAGTTACATAAGCTCACAGTCATAGGAAATGTTATATTACATTGTGTGTGCATTAATATCAATGAGAATTCAATACCAAGATCAAATGTACAATATGCTGTCAAATGTTTAATAATTCTTCAGTGTCTAATTAAGTCTAAGAAAGCTGCACTTATGAGTCATTGTAATTTCATATTAAGTACAATATAATGAACTGGTATAAATAGGATAACATTGAAGAGTCAATGACTTAAGCTGATTGTCTGAAAGCAGGTTTCAGGCTACCACAACCTTTTAATATCAACTTAGGCTTCTATAGAAGGCAGAAAGAAAAAGGAAATGCTACACTTGGTGCTGCATGAAGTGGAGCTGGATATTCATGGGTTTTAAGTGATCAATATCTTTATCACATCTGTGTAAATGTTGTGGGCAAGTACAATTAAAGAGCAAATCCCTGGATCAGCTAGCTAAGCTAAATTTCAGCTCTAGAAGCAGATGATTTCACTGGAGGGCACTTGTTAGGGAACATAGGAAAAGACTACAGGGGATAGATGTTTTAAAGCCAATGTATAGGTTAATAATGGGGACTCTGGAATCATAACACCTAGGTTCAAAACTTTGTTACATTGCCCAGTTGTACGATGTCATAGAAGTCACTTGCCTTCTCTGGGCACCAGTTTTTCCGTCTGTGAAAGGTCATATTTTCTTCACAAGGTTATTACAACTTAAAAAATAAAATACACATTTAAAAAAAAAAGTCCTAGAAGAGTGTCTACCTCTTCAGATACTGAAAAGGAAGCTTTATTAACATTTCCTTTCTAAGGAAGACAGCCATCTACCGGCATTCCACCTGGGTAAGTTCTGGGAATCATCATCATAGAACACTTCCTGGAAAAGGATTAGGCTTGTTTGGGTTAATCAGCCCCAAAATGTCATCTTCTGAATAGCTTTTATAGAAACTTGTTGTAAATTTAATTTTTTGTGTAGACCTGTGCACCCAAACTACAAAGCTATAGATTAGAATCTACAGATTATAGATTATTTCCTAAAATGCCTCCTATGCTTTAAAACATAATTAGGCTCATAATTACCAAGTGCAAATATATCTACCTCCTTGAAGAAACCACACTGCAGTGAAAAATGAAAGCTAAGAGGAAACCAGTTTTCATAAAAATTCTGATATTTTATAATTTTGTCGACAATACAACATGAATAAATTTTCCATTTAATGCAGAGTATAAACACCTACTCAGGAGAGAGGGAGTGTTATTGTTGTTGTTAGTTGTTTCTAAGTTGGCAGAATGTTGCAGACCCAATCTCTAGGCACAGCTTGGATCCCTCTTCTATCTTGTCATAACTTAGTAATGGTGATGAACAAGATACTGGTAAGTCCATGAAAATTCCACATTAATCTTCACATCACATTTCAGTTATTATCCCTTATATTTACAAAATAATGCTTTATGTTTTCTAATGTTAAAATAAGAATGTTCTTACCATCATCCCTATTCTACTGATTGCCTAATTCATGTGTTTAAGCTGACTGACTGCAAAAGATGAATGGATGAAACTTGATTTCTCTTCCATAGGCATCTTTTTCAGAGGTGTTGCTCAAAGGCATTTCCAGACAGAAAAGGACCATTCTTTGGTTGAAGATATTTCAGTACCTGGGATACCGTTTGGAATAGTGAAGTTTTCAAACAAGCTTCTAAGTCTCCTAAGATCTTTTCAATGCAACATCCCCAAACTAAAACAGAGTTTTCACTAAGCAAGGTGGTTTACTGACATTTATGCAACTGGGACACTAATATCTTAACTGAATTTCTAAGGTAGAGTAGAGCCCTTTCCTTTCAGGTACAGTTACATATTAGAACAACATCCAGACTTTACATGTAACTCAACTTGGCAGTGGGAGACAACATAGTAGATAAGACTGACCAAAATTTGTACATTTTACCATCCAATAAATTATATATGTAATATATATAGACACACACACATTAGTGTGACACATCTAATATGCACACATATGTACACATTATATACACATACATACAAACTAGACAAATCATTTTGTTTCTGATATGGTATAAATTCTTCTCCTTTCAAATTCACTTAATCCTCACTACTATCATCGTGTTCTTGTTCCATATCTATCAAGAAGTATATTTTTTCACAGTTCTGAATATTTGTAAATTATCTCAGTCTTTTTGGTTGCCATCATTCATAGTTTATTCCCGGTACCCACACTTTTATCAGTTAATTTCTGTGGTGGTTTATTATTTCCCATATATGCTGCAGAATGTCTGTCTGCTGTCTTAATCTAATGCTTCAGGAGTGGTGTTTCCTTTTTTCTTTAGTCTTGGTGCACTGTTTTATGTCTGTATTTCATCTCTCATCCACAGTGTTCTATCTACCATACTGAGGCATGGGGAGGATTATTTTGTACTCTCTTGGGCTGAAAAGTAACTTTCTTTTTGAGGTCTAAGTTGAAAACTGATTCCTCCTTTATGCAGCACCATGACACTCTTATGTGATGCTGTTAAATACTCTCCCTGGTTGCTGTAGCTCAGAGGACAGCCTTTTGACCATTTCATGCCTACTATTGGGTGGAACAGACGTTTACAGACATTGCCCCATTTTATCCCCACAAGAGGTACACACAGCAAGAAGCACATTGAGCTAGATTAAATCAATTGCCTGAGGTCACGTATCTAGTAAATTGTAGAACCAGGACTCAAACAAAGGTCTTTTGACTTTAAATCCCTTGGTCTTTCCATTATACCATATTGCCCTCTATTGAGTTAGTAATTCATCACAATACATACATTGTAATAGAAATAAAATGGGGCTGAATAATTGTTTATATGTTTTACTTTTGAAAGACAAGATGGTTTATTTCCTTTAATGCTGATTAAAAATCAACTGAATTTCATAAATTATAAACATTTGGCTGGTTAGCTTTTTCTGATCAAGTCCTTAATATAGCAGAATAAAATATTTGCATAATTTAAATATTTCTATCTTGAACAAATGGAATTATTCAGACTACATAGCAAGGCAATAGTGTGAAGGTGGGGTTGAAATTTAATGTTTTAAAAATTCTTAAACTATGGATTTAAAAAATTACACTCAAAGCAGTAGCATTATAAATTCATAATTTACAGTTTAGTAAATGTTTAAAACTTATTTTATCAAACTGAAATGTTCTCCTATTCTCTTCCTTGCAAATAAAGTATATAATAATGTCCTCTAAATAAAATGTTACTTATTAGGAGAATGGCTACTATTTAAATCAAAAATTATTTTTATGCTTAACAGAAAAGTCCATTGCTGCTGAAAAGACAAAAGAAAGCTGAATTTTACTCCAAATTAATGTTTGCATTTTTGTTACAGTTGGTATTTGTATTGAAGCAATATGCATGATCAAGTAGTGAACCCCTGAGAGATTATTTTGCTTTTTAAATGACTGACTATAATCAGTCTATGAAAGGCAGAATTCCTATAAATCTCTTCCTCTATAAAGCCATATTCTTCTCCCCCTTCTGTATCTCCTCCCTCCCTTGCTCTCTATTAGCGTACATCTTTTCTTTCCTTCCTTCCTTCCCTTCCTTCCTACTTGCTTTCTTTCCTTCCTCCTTCCCTTTTTCCTTACTTCCTTCTTTCCTTTTTTCACCAAAAGTAGCATTCAGTAGGATCTGTCACTATCTAGCTTTATGCAATCTTCCACCCTAATTCACCATGCACACTAGTGAGAACCTGTATTTCTAGAAATCACAAGTGATGCATTACCTCAGTGGGCTATGCAATCACTTTAACATTCTGGTAAGAAAGTGTTTAAATGTTTGCATGGCGGCTGAGCCTAACAAGTTCAATGTCGATGCTGCTCTTCACCACACAATGTACAGCCAAAAGCTCTTTGCCGAGTGTCCACCTATGAAAGCCAGTAGGATATATTATGGGAAACATGCTTTCAGAGAGAATTTTCCTTTAGGTGTAATATGGTAAAGGCTTTGTGTTATTTCCAATTAGAAACACCATAAGAAAGTACATTTCTCGTTACATTTTCAATTTGCTCAGGTATGTGAATGTGCCAAATGAATAGCTAAATGTAAAGGAAAGGCTCAGAGTTAAGAATGGCCAGCAAAGCAGCTGAGTAAGAATTCCTTTCATTTCTTTTGGTTGATAAGATCTTTCAAAATACATGGATCCGGTTTCATATGCAGAAAAATACCACATCTTTGAAATATCATGTTGATACCTCTGATGAAACCATTTCAAGTCATCAGGAAATCCTATAGTGTATTCTCTATTCACATTATATTCAGAATTTCAAGTTTGAATGAGGATTAGGAAGAACTATTATTCCCATTTTTCCCCGTTTTGCTCTGTATAATTTCTATTTGGGCATTCTTCATAGTTACATTTTATGAAGAAGGATAATCATTTTCTAATCCCATTGTGTCTATTCTTCTTTCTGCTGTATGTAAATCATTATTTACACCAATAGTGCTTGTAAAACTCTTCTATTTGAGAGTTTAGCTAATAGTTTAAATTTACTCTTTTTTGGTAAAAATTATTGCCTCTGTTTTCTCTGATAGGCTATTTCAACAAGCAGAACCTGGGAATCATCCCTCCCTTATTCATATCCTGATTATATCACACTGGGCAGTGATTCCCTGTAGCCTTTGCCTCATGTTCAAGTATTTTCCAATGGCACAAATCAAGTAGTGTGACAAATTGCAGATAACTCTGTCTTCAGATTTGTCATTGCTGTCCCAAACTTGGAACATCCTGACAATGAGATAGTGTTCCTAGCCTCCTGCTGGCTGACAATTACATGTGATTTTCTTGGCTATTTGTTGCCAGGAAGTTGTGCTCTGATGAAGAATAAGATATACTGATTGCAAGTAGACCAATTGTTTTGTTAGACATAAAAATGGTCATATTGATCTTTAAGACAGATGCATATATTAGCCATTATATTAATCACCCACTTAAAAAATAAAACAAAAAAAGACATATTTTGCTTCTTACATTGCAATGACAGAATTCCTTCATCTGAGATCCCAGAGCATTATTCAGACATTATCTGACTTATTCTTGTAATATTCTCTCAAGGTCAAGGAGAGATATTGCCAACTCTATTTTATAAGTGAAGGGTTCTTGGCAAGAAGGAGGTTTGGCAAACACAGAGAGAATTATGCCAGGTCCTGCTTGACATATAATTGGGAATGTTTCTATGTAGAAAACTTTATTTTATCACAACACCTCTCATCAGAAATGTCTGCAGGTTTTAGTGCCTGTATAAATAGAGCCATTATTCCACATTAAATAAACAAACAAATCTTTGCCTATTATGTGCAAGACTCTGTACTAAATCATTTTAGGGGATTTTATTTCCAAGCTTAGATAGGCTAGGATTTTGCTTTCATTTCATAGTTAAGTATTTTTTATAGTTTTGTTTTTCTTTCCTTTGGGCTTATTTATTGTATTCCATTATTAAACAAAAATGTTATTTTAAAGAAGATATACTTTAATTTTCATATTTTCATGAAGCTGTTTATATCTTGTTTACAAATTTATAAAAATTGAAAATTAGTACTGAATACGGACATTCAAGGAGAGCATAAATTATGAGGCAATGTTCTCCTGTACGCTTTTAAAAAAGAATTTCATATTGAATTGGGGACCAAAAAGACCTGTAAAGATAGTACAGAGAACGTTTGCTTGCCTTCCCATTCCCTTCTCCTAGCTTCCCTTAATGGTAACATCTTACATAACTATGGTGCATTTACCAAATTATCATAGGTACAGCACTATTAACTACATTTGTAGACTTCATTCGAATTTCACCAGATTTTTCATTCCAGGATTGTATCCATGATGCTGCATTGCATTTGTCACATCTCCTGCTTGCCTATAATTTTTGACACTTTGTTTTTTATGACTTTGATGATTTTGAAGTATTGCTTTAACCTAAAAATAATATAGTTTATGTCTTTGGTCTAACTGATACAATTGCAGTTATTTATATTAAAAATATTTTTTGTTTATCTCTTTCCCTTTCTCATTAATTCTCATACCCATCTGACTGTTTGGTTTCCTTTCATTATAGTAAATGTACAAAAAAAAATGTAAAGATAAAGGAATTGGCAAAATTACACTAATTATAAAATTTTCGTACTAGGAGGGGCTGTAGCTTCCAAGATCCCCTTTAAAAGAGAAGATGGAGTCAAGAGAAAGTCAGTTGCCCATGTTGCCATGGCTGCATAGTGGCAGAGGAGGGCTAACCAGGACAGCAACTACATTAACGTGTGTCACTTTATAGCTGACAAATTGCCCATGTGGGCATGACTTCCTTTGGTTTTTACAAAAATTCCTTGTTCTCGGAACATACGAGGCAGGCATCTACCTGAGAAATTTAATTCTGTTGCATCATTCTTGAACATTCGTCCCACAGATATCTTCTTGACTAATTATCTCACTACTTTCAAGTATTTGGCCTAATTTCAACTTCTCCTTGACACTTAGCTTGATGACCTACTTATTTGTCATTCTGCAAGCACCTACCCTCAACAGTTGTAACGCCTCTTTCCCTGGTTGAATTTTTATAATTTAAGGATATTTTTACCTAATGCTTCTCTTATTTAGTAAGCTTATTTTTGTGTTGCCTATTTACCTTTCTAGTTAAGCTCTGAGAGGACAGAGTTTTTTGTTCGTGCATTGATGAATTTGAGGCAACTAGTATAATATCACATATGTAGTAGACACTCAATAAATGTTTGTTATGTAAATAACTAGAGATACAAACCAAGATTATTCTTGGTTATATTACACCTTAGGTCCAGAGAATGTAAAGCTTTGCCCACCATCACACTGCTGGCAATGATACATTTTGGAAGGGAACCATTTTATCTGTAAAAATACAGAACACAGACTGGTCAGTCTTTCTGCAGAACCTAAGAACAATCAACAAGTGTGAAAAAGTTGGTCTCAGGAAGGACATCCTGGAACATAAACTTATTATTTTCTTTCCAAAATCCATAAACAATGATTCTACCTTTCATATTTGGATGCCGATATGTCAGTATCAATACACTGCTTTCTTCTGTGTACTTACATATCCTCTCTAAAGAGAAAGCACATGTTTAAATACACATACACACAATCATATACTTTCAAAGGTCATTTAAGTGTCCATATTTCATAAACATGTGTAAAGTGAAAAAAATCATAGAAGAAGAATATTAGCAATTGTTTCTAGAATAGCTAGAATTCATGAGAACACATTAAGCATTTTACTTACATTATCTAATTTAATGTGCCTGTCATGAACATAGTAAGATAAATACCTTGTTGCTTACAGAGAGTAAATAGATCATCCAAGTTCACCCATGAAGTGACACAGCCAAAATCCAATCATTAGTCTGAGTAACAGGGTGAGAAGCCCTACATAAGAGGATCTATCTGTTATGGCCTTTGCTTCTCTCTTCTATACCTGCTTGTTTATCATTCAAAGAAATCAAAGCAATAACAATTCCAATGGTACTTTCTGTACAGCATTTGAACTTTAATGGGCATCTCACCTATACTAATAATTGTCTTTTTTAAAAAAATATACTTTCAACTTTTATTTTAGACACAGGGAGTATACATGCAGGTTTGTTACATGGGTATAGTGCATAATGCAGAGCTTTGGGGTACTACTGATCACGTTGCCAAGGTAGTGAGTATAGCACCAATTAGTTTTTCATCTCTTGACCTTCTCTCTCCCTTCCCTCTCTAATAGTCCCCAGCATCTATTATTGCCATTTTTATGTCCATGAATACCCAATGTTTAGCTCCCACTTATATGTGAGAATATGAGTATTTTTCTACTCCTGCATTAATTCATTTAGAATAATGACTTTCAGCTCCGTCCATGTTGCTGTGAAGGACCTGATTGTGTTCATTTTCATGGCAGTGTAGTACTCCATGGTATCTATGTACCACATTTGCTTAATCCAGTTTACCATTGATGGTTGATTCCATGTCTTTGATATTATAAATAATGCTGCCATAAACATAGAGTGCATGTATCTTTTTGGGACAATAAATTATTTTCCTTTGAATGTATAGCCAATAATAGGTTTCTGGGCTGGTTGGTAGTTGTAAGTTTTTTGAGAAACCTGCAAACTGCTTTCCACAGTGACTGAACTAATTTACATTCTAACCAACAATGTATAAGCAGTTCCCTTTTCTCTGCAGCCTCACCAGTATCTGTTGTTTTTTGATTTTTTTAATAATAGCTGACTGGTGTGAGGTGTATCTCATTGTGGTCTTGATTTGCATTTCTCTTATGATTAATGATGCTGAGCAGTTCTTCATATGTTAGTTGGCTGCTTGTGTATCTTCTTTCGAGAAGTATCTTATGACTTTTGTTCACCCTTTAATGAGGTTATTTTTGCTTATTAAGTTCCTTATAGATTCTGGATATTAGATCTTTGTTGGATGCATGGCTTGTGAATACTTTCTCTCATTCTGTAGGTTGTTTACTTTGTTGATCAATTTTTCCTTTTTTTGCAATTGCCTCTGAGGACGTGGTCATAAATTCTTTCCTAAGGCCAATGTCTAGAAAGGAATTTCCTAGATTTCCTTCTGAAATTCTTATATTCTGAGGTCTTACATTTAAATCTTTAATCCATCTTGAGTTAATTTTTGGATATGGTGAAATATAGGGGTCCAGTTTCATTCTTCTGCATATGGGCAGCCAGTTATCCCAGCACCACTTAAGGTGTCCTTTCCCCATTGCTTATTTTTGTCAGCCTGTTGAAGATTAGATGGCTGTAAGTGTGGGCTTTATTTCTAGGTTTTCTATTCTGTTCTATTGGACTATGTGTCCTTTTTTGTACCAGCACTGTAATATTTTGGTTACTATAGCCTTATAGCATAGTTTAAAGGCATGTAATGTGATACCCCTGGCTTTGTTCTTTTTGCTCAGGATTGCTTTGGCTATTTGAGCTCTTTGTGGTTCTATATGGATTTAAGAATAGTTTTTCTACTTCTGTGAAAAATTACATAGGTAGTTTGATAGGATTAGCTTAATATACACACAATGGAATATTATTCACTATTTAACAACAAGAGAACTCTGTCATTTGCCACAGCCTGGACAATCCTGGAGGATATTATGTTAAGTGAAATAAGCCAGGCACAAAAGAACAAACACCACA
The DNA here is from genome assembly GCF_049354715.1 of Callithrix jacchus. Classification (NCBI taxonomy): domain Eukaryota; kingdom Metazoa; phylum Chordata; class Mammalia; order Primates; family Cebidae; genus Callithrix; species Callithrix jacchus. The sequence continues at coordinate 86,003,661 of NC_133512.1, read as the reverse complement.
AGATCTCACTTATGTGGAATCTCTAAGAGGCAAAATCATAAGGTAGAGAGCAGAAATAGGGGCTACCAAAAGCTTGGACATGAAGTGGGATTAGAATATTTTGGTCAAAGGGTAGAAAATTGCAGTTAGAAAGAAGACTTTAGTTCAAGTATTTCATTGTACAACATAGTGTCTATAGTTAATTGCAATGTAATACATGTTTGAAAATTGCCAAAAGTATATTTTATGTGTTCTCATCACAAAAATATAAGGAAATAAAATGAGGCATATGATAATTAGCTTAATTTGGCCATTCCACAATGCATATATTTATTTCAAAACATCACATTGCACACAGTAAATACATATAATTTTTATTTGTCAATGAAAAAATTATAATCCTAGACAGGAATAATTTTTATTTGGTCTTTATCCAACTCATATGCCTTTTATTTCTTTTTTCAAAATTATACTTTAAGTTCTGGGGTACATGTGCAGATCATGCAGGATTGTTACACAGGTATACACACGCCATGGTGTGTGTATATATATGCTCCATCCATTCCCTCATCATCTACATTTAGTATTTCTCTTAATATAGTCCTTCCCAATACCTCCACCCTCAGCTATCCCTCCCCTAGCCCTGCCACCCCCAACAGGCCCCGGTGTGTGATGTTCCCCTCCCTGTGTCCAGACAGCACACATATTATCAGAATTTACATTTAAAAAAATCAGAAAAGAGGTTATGAATTGATCATCCCTTTATTCAGCAAACTTTTTTTCAGTATCTATTAATAGTAGATGCTGTGACCATTTAAGCCCAAACTATTTTTCGGGAAGTGTCCTAGGTGCTCTTTAGCAGGAAACAAAAGATAAAGCTTCTATTCTTTCAGAGAAAGTGTAAAGAAAGACAATAAACAGCTTTAAAAAAGTTAAATTCAAGTATTAGTAGATGCTAAGAAGACAATAACACTAGTTAATGGGTTAGAGAATGGTTAGGAGACTCTATGGGTCAAGGACAGCCCCTCCAAGTGTCTTCCCTGTATAACTTCTCAGTGTGTGATAAGGCTTATGGTTCAGTTGTCCTGAGGCTTAATTCAGCATAAACAACTTACCTCACAGAATTCATTTTCTCTCATTACAATTTAAGTTCACTCAAGTTCTGCTTCTTCTTTACTTGTTTGTACAAATATTATTGAGAGAATAAAGTCAGTTCTAATTCAAGTAATTCGATATCTACTACTCAAAAAAAAAGGTATTTCTTATACCAGTATATCATTTTCTGAATGTTATATATTTTGACTTTTTGCCCAGATTCAGGAAAGACAAAAACTTTCAGAGGTTTTCCTAATATAACAGTTCATACCCTCCTTGAGCAGGAGGATGTCTAGATAGGTCCCAATGGACTACTCTAGGCTTATTTGAATTTCTGTATTCTGACCTAGTTCTTGCCTAGACTCCCTCAGTAGACCTGGCTATTATAGCACCCAGCATTTGTTTTCTAAACCTTATTGAATTAAAAAGAGAGAGACTCTAAGGGACAAGCGGAACTAGAGTGAATGGCAAGGTCATGATACCAGACTGAGTTATGACATTTAGATTATTTGTGTGAGGCTGAACTCTTAGCCAACCTCTGAGGGACTAAGGTACTTATCTGAAACACTTGTCTATAATCTATTATTGCCTTTGAAGAAAGTAATAGGAAAACTTCAGAATAAATGTGTTTTTAATCATGGATGAGGAAGTCAGGTGATCAATGAATGGGAAAAAGACTAGCATCAGAGATATATACAGCTGACCCTGAAAAATACAAGTTTGAATGGCACAGATCTGCTTATACGTGGATTTTTTTCTGACTCTGCCACCTCTGAGACAAAAAAAAAAATTCAACCTCTCTTCCTCCTCCTCAGCCTACTCAATGTGTAGATGGAGAGAATGAAGACCTCTATGATGCTCCTCTTCCACTTAATGAATAGTAAATATATTTTCTCTTCTTTATGATTTTCTTTATAACATTATATTGTCTTTGGTTCACTTTATTTTAAGAATATAGTATATAATACATGGAATATGTGTTAGTTGACTGTTATTGATAAGGCTTCTGGTCAATGATAGCTTATTAATAGTTAAATTTGGGGGGAGCCACAGTTACACTCATGTATTCACCTGTGCAGGGGTGGCATCCTTAATCTTCACATTGTTCAATGGCCTACTCAAATTTCAATAATCTCTATATATGTAAAAGAATTTATAATTAGTGACCCTCCATTAATAACAAGATGGAATGTAAGAAACAAGAACAAAGTAAATAATAATGAATATACTTTTTGGCTGCTTTATATCCTATAAATATACTAGATATTCTTCATATCAATTTCAGATTATGCAGAACACTTATTTAGCACCAACCATATGATAGGCTCTATGGTTAAGTGCTGGAGATACAAAAATAAATAGGACATGATAATTGAACAATACAGTTCTGGTGGTAGAAATATGTATAAACATAAAATGTCACTACAATGTGGTAGACAGTACCATAGAAAAATATACACAGGGTGCTCTAGAAGCAAATAATGTAGGAGGTTACAGAAAATTTTCTGGGCAAAATGATGTCTGAGCTAATTATTTCAGACCCTATCTTATTTCCCCTCCTCTGTCTTTTCCAGTTCCTCATAACTGGATACATAGATGTCCTTCTTTATTTCAGTTATCCATTAGTTATTTGTATTATATTAACTATGTTCAGGACCATATAAACTGTTCTAGATTATTCCATGACATGCTTTAACACTGATGCTGTTGAGTATAAATTCTGTCATTCTCCATTTTGACTATACAAGCAAGGAGTCAGTAGCTCCTCTTCTTTCCCAAGTATTGGGATAAAGTGTCCACATTTCAAATCCAGAATTCTTGTAGTAAAATGCCTCTATGTGGACAACTGGAATTCAGAACCCTCCTGGTTTATTATAAGAGCCCTTGGTATAGCCCGTTTGTAGAAAGCATATGGTAAATAGGGGAAGAGAATAAGATATAAATTTAGGCAAATATGGGGATACAGTACAGCTTTACAATCTAAGTGTAATTCTTTGATCCAGAGATCATTTGTTGAGAACTCAGTAAATGCCAGCCACTTTGCCAGGCACTGGGGAAATTATTGGAAATAAGACAAAGTCTTTTGGCATCTAGGGTACAATTTTCTAGAAGTGGGACAATAAAAAATAAAACAAAGAAAACAATAGTATATTAGTTTTCTAGGACTGACAAAACAAAGTAGCATAGCCTGGGTGGCTTAAACAAAGGAACTTTATTTCTTCACAGTTCTAAAAGCTAGAAGTTCCAGATCAAGATATCAGCAGAGTTGGTTTCTTCTGAGGGCCTTTCTCCTTCGCTTATAATGGCCATCTTCTCTTGTCTTCACATGGTCTTTCCTCTCTCTGTGTGTGTCTGTGTTCTAATCTCTTCATTATTAATCCAGACCTCCTGATATAACCTCATTTACCTTAATTACCTCTTTAAAAACTCTATCTCCAAACACATCCACATTTGGAATTTGATATGGTTTGACTGTGTCCCCACCCAAATCTCATCTTGAATCCCATGTGTTACAGTAGGTACTCTGTAGGAGGTAACTGAATCATGGAGACAGGTATTTCCTGTCCTGTTCTTAGGATAGTGAATAAGTCTCACAAGATCTGATGGTTTTAAAAAGGGGAGTTACCCTGCACAAGCTCTCTTCTTTTGTCTGCTGCCATGTGAGACATTCCTTTCACCTTCTGCCATGATTGTGAAAGCCACGTGGAACTATAAGTCCATTAAACCTCTTTCTTTTGTAAATTGCCCAGTCTCAGGTACATCATTATCAGAAACATGAAAGTAAACTAATACAGAAGTATTATGGGTTAGGACTTCAACAAATGAATTTGGTGGGGGCGGGGGTTACAATTCAGCCCATAAAGATCTAGATATAGCTCTGAAGGTAGTATTCAGAGTGCTATTGTAAAGGAATGAAGTGGGCTGGTGAGCTCATTCAAATAGCATAGTCTGCTTGGTGCAGTGGCACATACCTGTAATCCCCACACTTTTGGAGGCTGAGGTGGGAGGATTTCTTGAGGCCAGTAGTTCGAGACCAGCCTGGGCAACATAGTGAGACACCCTGTCTCTACAAATAATACTACAAATAGCCAGGCACAGTTGGGCATGCTTATAGTCCCAGCTACTCAGGAGGCTGAGGTAGGAGGATGCTATGAGCTTGAGAGGTCAAGACTACAGTGAGCCATGATTGCACCACTGCATTCCAGTCTGAGTGACTAAGTGAGACTCTGTCTCAAACCTCCCCTGCCAAAAAAAGAACAAATAGCATAGCCAAGTGAGGCCTGTTCAAGGAGATAAATATTGAGGTAACACCTGAAAGACAGGAACGAATCCATTTTAGTACTATCCAAGAGAAGGGTATGCCAGGCAGAGGAAACTTTAAAGCCCATGAGAGAGCACTTCATGTATTTGGAAAGCTGAAAGTGGCAGTCAGACTGTTCAGAACTTGGTGATCCAGGAGAATTCTATGAACATATGGTCTATAATTTAGACACGTTTCTAAATTTTTCTGTTTGAATTTCCATAGCTATCAAATACAGATAGTGGAACTAACCATAGAAAATTATTGAAATAGTTAAATTACACAACAACAAACAGTTATAGCATCTACTAGATGCTCCATTAAAACAAACTTTAAAAAGAAGCAACAGCATTTTCTTTTCTTTCACACATCATCTATTACATTTGAAATTACACTCCAGGACATTCATTACTGTAACTAACTCTGATCTAACTGCGGCAAAATGGAGGAAGTGTATTCACACGTTTTCTAGCACCTGACCAGCCTCAATCATTTTACAGCTGCCATCAAAAACTGACAGGCCTATGATCACTGCTCTAAAATACCTTCATTAAAAATATCCTTATCAAATGTACTGTCAAAAAATCAGTATTTGATTTGCTGTGTAGTTAACCTCCAATTAGTTTTGGAAAAGAAAGTACATTATAATCACTTTTCAACTATTAAAACAATTTCAAATTTGGTAAATTTTTACTTGCAATTATATAAAACAATGGCAAGTGTCTTTTTAGATAATTGTATCTAATCAATTGTAATGTAATCTATTTTAAATTCACTAAGAGATATTTCAAAATACCAAATATGCTACTCACTCACTTATACCACATGTATTAAGAAGTAAAATACAAGGTATAAAATTTTCTGCAAATTGAAACTTTATTAACGAGGGTGATAAATTAATAATGTTTTAGAATATGTAATTTTTGTTTCAAAAAAGAGGGTAGACAGGTTAAACCGAATTCAGATTTTTTTCTTACTATGATACCTTAAATTACCCTTCATTCCATTCAATTATGACTCTTTTTTTAATTCTAGTAATGCATTAGTTTTCTGAAGCAGCCTTCAACTGAACATTCTACACTAGTCTCAATTGTCAGTATTGCTGCAAGGCTGTTCAAATAAGAGTGAGAAGATAAAATGTGTTTTGGACTTGCCATGCAGCCATAAAATATCTGCAATGTTGTACATGTTTATTTTATGGTTCTCCAGAAAACATTTCTACAGAGTCATAACTTTTGAAGTTACTTCTCCCTTTTCTTTCTCTATACAAAATGGTCTTCCAAATTCCAAAAAAAAAAATGTTACTTTAAATAACTATGCTGAAGGTATCATTATATTTATAAATCACAGTGACTCATACAAAACAGGTCTTCAATAAATCAGTTTGATTAATGAATAAGTCCCAGAATGCCCTACAGTCTGATTTGCAGTGTTAAATTTTAAGCACAATTTTGCAAGTGATTTTGGGTTACTTGCAAATGAAAAAATTCTAGAGATTCAAAAATAAGGTAAGGCAGGCAATTATAATTTAATTAATGATTTGAGGTGCTGGGTACTTCAAAATATTTTTTATTTTACATTTGACTTAATTTACATTTTATTCTGTGAAAGTTTTATCCCTAGGACATGTACATTCCTCATCCAGGGTTTCTTGCGTTTTTGATCTTTCATTATTAGGATCTAGGTTAAGCTTGTCTAGGCCACAGATGGCAAATTAGGTTTTATCTTGACTGCTCCAAATAGGCACTAAGATTAGGAGGGTTCTAGGGCTATGTCCAAGCTCATTAGGATTATTACTTTTCATGTTGTCTGCTATGGAGGATGGTGGGAGAAAGTGTTGATATGGCATTTTCCCTCTGAATTTAGAGAACATTTTATAGTAGATAATATTTTTCATATTCTATAGTTGTATTATCTATTGATAGTACTCATTCCTTATCCCCTGTACTCTTATATTCATACTCTATTTTTCAAATTATATTTGTAAGAATAAATAATATTTTCATTAGTAATACCAATAACAACAAATAATTCTCATCTTAAACATATGTTTTACACCAGGCACTGAGGTAGATGCTTTATGCACATTTTTATAATACCCACTAAAATGACTATGTAGTAGGAATTATTCCTAATGTACAGAAAAAGCTCAGATTGTTGAATAATTTCAGGGCTAATAACTTTACAGTTCAGAATTCAACTCCATGTCTTCCTGATACCAAAGTCTGTGGTAACTACATTTACTGAGAGATTTTACATGGCATTGTCAACTACATTTACCAAGAGATTTTAAATAGCATTGTGCCTCAGGGCATATGATTACCAGCATAGATCAAAGCTATCAGTGGAGAAGTCAATACCAATGATGGAATCTCACTTATCTTCCAGTAAATAGACAAGTTACGTGTCGTCCATTTCTTGATATTCCTCCAGATTGAAGCCAATCCATATAGAATATCAGCATTTGGGTTAATAGCATCAAAGGGCTTTAGCACCTGAAAAGACTTTAGGGATTATCCATTCTTTTTAGCAGCCTCACTTTTTGGAGGAGGCAATAGAACTTGGAGAAGGATAAAGTGACTTTCCCTGGTTCATGAGGACAGTCAATGAAATAATTGGTAATCCGACTTTAAATCCTGTATTCATTCTATGACCTCAGTCTACATTTCTAAGCACATATCAAGTATATGTCAGAAATAAATCTCATGATCAGGGCAGAAGCACAAGCATTGTGTTAAAAGTATGCCATGAGTTCAAGAAAGAAAATAATAGAAAAGAAAGAAATGAAGTAAAGAGATTGAATAGCAAAAAAGAAACCTAACTGGAATATTAATAAACAAAAATATTTTAAAGTATCCACCACCTAAAATCATTATTATCCTTATTACAGAAGCTTTTATTATTTATGACAAATATATACTAATGTTTTTAAGAAAAAAATACAAATCATAATTTCTCTCCCCTAAAAATAAACGCTTGACTTGCTTCAGGTGTTTGTACTCTGTATTGCAGATATCCCAATATCCTACAAAAGTCTGTTGCAACACAATTTGAAATCACTGGATGTATTGTACAGAAATAGTCTCAAACAAAACCAGAGAGTTGTTACCTCAGCAATTACAAAATCCAAAACTGTGTCAACAACAACCCTCTTGGAGAGGGCCACTTACAGTCTTGAGATGTTATGTTTGTTCCTGAGTCATGAACTGGTTTTAGCTGCTGAAACAACATCTAAAAACTCGTGGTGCACAGTGACATTTGAGAGGCTCTAATTCTTAGGATTCAAATGTAATGACCAAATGGACATTTCTGCTAATTGTCAACAAGGAAGGCAAGTTATAGAACTGTTCTCTTGGTATTCTAGAGAAAAGAAGGCTGCAACACATCACAGAACTCCACCACAATACACCAACAGGAATGCGGACTAACAACAGGTTGGAAAACAACAACAAATAGCCTATTTTCATGTCAGGCTTAATTCCGGGTTAAAAAAGTCATAAAATAGTGTGCTGTATTGCAGCATCATCTACTCTATTTTAAACCTACTATTCACAGATGCACCACTTAATTCTTAGAAATGACAAACCACAGGACTTAGGCTTTTTATTTAAAAGAGAAAGAGTGTGTGTGTGCTATATATGTTGTGTTTGAGGGGTGGGTGTTCTGACTGGCTAATGGTAACATGCACTCATACAATTTAATTGTTACCAGGTAGGGGAGGCTGAACCAATCATAGATTCTTAGTCCTCAGATTTCTTTTTTAGTCAAAAACTATAAACAATAAGGAATTTTCACTTCTTACTCAAACATAGAATCAGGATTTTTCTCTTACAATTAACAAAACAATTACTTCCAGTTTTAGTTAAGAACAATAAATTTTAAGAGGTGAAATGTCAAGTTAGTGAGAAAAAGGCATCTCCTCAGGTGGAAAATTCTCAACATTAAGTTAATGTTCAGTGATATTTAAGTACTCATTTTCGTAAGTCTGTAGAAGTGTTTCTCACTGAGGAATCAAGAATTAAGTGAACAGAAGAATACATTTAAATTTTTGTTTTCAGAAACTCAAACCAAGCTAACATGTTTAACAATATTTATACAACACAGTAATATATGACAAACATGTTGTATTGTGATTTCTCAATTGGTCACTATTTTACAGTTTATAACATGCAAATAAACTTACACATAAGTAACCATCCAAAGAAGGCTGAAGATCAGTTTGGAAATCAGAAAATTTCTATTTTTCTATGGGGCCTCATTAATTTCAGCCCCTGAAAGGCAAAATATCTAGTTTACCCATCTTTCAGACACTTTTGAAGCTGTATATTTTCTTAAGGAATCTTAATAATAATATTCTGGTAAATTTTTAAAAATTAATGTGCTAATTATAAGTCTACAGGTAAAACATTTCCTTGCTATAAGATTCTAATTTGATGACTGAAATAACATGTGAATTCATGTAGTTTCTTAATAAGTTCAACTACAACAGAAATATTTTCCTTCCAGGCATCCAAATATGTAAAATATTTTCATTAACAGTGTATAAGAAACAATTTTATCATCTATTGAATCCTTTTCTCTCTTACTTTCTGTGCTAAATAAGAGACAGAAAAGGGTTCAGTAGATTATAAAAGGCATCCATGGACCTGACCAGTTAGCTGTTTTTCAAGCACTGTTTCTATTGTATGCAGAAATGACTCACAGACAAGTTAAATCAGTTGCAGGTAGTATAGATTTGATTCTATTTTGTTTTCTTGACCATTAGTAATGAAGAAAGTCTTGCCTTATTAACAGCTATTCAATGACATATTTAAAAGATGCAACTGTATCTTTTAGGCTTTTCCTTTTTAAAAGTAAGAATGAAGACCTTATTTCTTTGCTAGAATTCTGTATTTATCAAATGCCTTGAATGCACAATAGTATAATGTCATTGAATCATTCTCAGGACAATATATTCTGCCTTCTTTGCCATAATTAACATGGATTTCTTCTCTCAACCTTCTTCCCAATTGCTGTTCATTTATCATAATGGGACTTGAGCAAATATATAAAAACTAAGCTTCTATATGGTCCAACTAGAGTAAAAGTCTAACAGCAAACAACAGGAACTTTTTTAAAGCGTTTTGAGACATGGCTTAAAAGTGAGGAAATGGTATTGGGATTTTGCTAGCTGATAGGTAAGAAATCATTCAGCTATCACAAGTGATGTCAGAAAGATATTTCTGTGAACAGGGAACACAGTAGGATTTACTTACAGGTTGTCAGGGGCAGGGGTAGAAGCTCTTCCCTGTGGTATTCATTTCTTGAGTGCTGTTACAATTATTTGCTTCAGCCAACATGATCTGAAATGCATACAAAAAAGCATATAAGTGTTCGAATTTTCAATGAAAATCTCAATCCTAATTAACTATAAATCAGTAAAGCCGGGTAGCCTGAGGTAGGTTAAAATGAGAACTTTGTACATGAAAGGCTACATATGCCCCTAAATCTAAGAATTTCCTAGTTGCAAACCTCTGGCTCACTACATGCAACTTCCTTCACTTCAATTATCCTCCTAAGGGAAGTGAGAGCAGGTTAACCAAGCCAAATAGGAGTCTATGTTGTCAGAGAATAAGTCTTTTTTTTTTCATTCGTGTAGCAAAAGTCATAGATCTCAATGGGAGTAGACTTCTAGCCCTGTCATCTGAGAATGTGGAGTGGAAGAAAGTTAGAATTTATGCCCTCTTGATTAGCTGAATGACACCCCTGGGGCCCTAGACCTAGAAGGAGTGAAGTTCCTTTAGCACTTTTCTTTGTTCTACTCTTAAGAGACTTGCTCTAACAGTATTAGTATGCTTATATTATCTTTCCTTGTAAGACTTAAAGTTCTTTAAAGAAAATAACTATACCTTCTACATTTTTGTAGGTATATTTACAATATAGCCAATATCTGGACATTTGCAAATAGGATATGCTCAAAAATACATAATTACTTTAGAGAGAGAGAGAGAGAGAGAGAGAGAGAGAGAGAGAGAGAGAGAGAGAGAAAATTACCACTTAAGAAACAGGAGGGAAGAGCTCTCAAATATATTACCAGGATAGACTATTTCAAGCATTTATAAAGTTCCAATTCTTATTCTTTCATGTCCTAATTCCACTTTCTAATACATTCACTCGTTTTGTTTCTGTATCTGCTCATTTCAAGTCAGAGGTGAGTTGGCAGTGGCAAGTAAATAATTATGCATATATTTCAATTGCCAAATATTCCACCTAGCTATCCAAAGTTATATTTACCTCTCTTTAAATTAGAAGATAGTCATCGAGACAACTAATATAAACAGCTTCCTAAGCAGGGTGATATATACATTGAGAAAGACCACGGAAGTCAGATGGGTCCTAGTCAGACCTCAACTTTCCCAGTTCATCTGCTATTACTATTAAATTTTTTAACTGAGCCAGATGCTGTGTATGAGTATTTACCTGTCTTAGATTATTTTATTTAACCCCAAACAGTAGTTTAAATATGGTCTCATGATCCACACAATATTTATATAAAAACTGAGGAGTTAAATAAAACCACTGAGTATACTTTGACTGCACAATTTTAATAAAATCTCATGTTTTCAAAATAGAGAGCTTTTTCTGTGTGTGATGAACATCAGACATTAGTGCAGTGCTTATTTGCCCTGCTTTGAAAACCAGCTCATCGGAGAGCAGATTGACCATTTACAGTGTCTCCTTTTCTTTCTCTATGTTTGTCTCCTGTGAATTGACTGGGTTGAATATGAACCAAAACTACAGAGTAGAGACAATAATGGATAGGTCTGCAATTCTTCACTTTCTGACATCTTATTGAGAGAAAACATAGGATCAGGATTTTTTAAAATTATTTTTTTCTTTTACATTATAGTGTTCTTCATAGTTTCTGTTCATTCAATGACTGGACTCTAACATCCCATTAGTAAAGATATTTTTCTGTAAATATTTACAACAGTTCCTCCATTGCCTACTTATTCTGAGAATGAATTGGAGTATATGGTTTGGTCTCCTTAGTGGTCATAATGTCAATATCAATCATACTTAAAATATAACTGAAATATTAGGATATATTTAGCCTATGGTTAGTGTATTTATGTAGGATAATCTCAGTCATGTTTTAGTCATATTTCTTAGTAGTTATTCTCACTTATATACTCTATAAATAAAATAACATTATTTCTGAGCTTCCTTGGTGTCTTTTGGTGAAACGATAGTCCTAAGAAATTTATGTTATAGTTGGTAAAGTATCAATTTCTTTAGAATTATTTGTCTTAATTATCCTATACTACCTATTTTATCTCTTGACTATGAAATCACCTCACTTTCTTGGAGTTTAAGTTTAATTTGCTTTATAACAAAAAAAGTATTTTAATACACTATCTTAATAAAATTACCTTATAATTTGTATCCACAAAATCATTTCTAAAGGTTTTATATCAGAATGTTGTAAATTTTTCTCAGTGTCTATAGAGTAAATAAGGCTTCCTTAAGGTATCAATGGTATAACCTGTTTTAGTCTGCTTAGGCTACTGTAAGAAAATGCCATAGCCTGAGTGGCTTAAACAACAGAAATGTATTTCTCACCATTCTGGATGGTGGAAGTCCAAGAGCAGGTGCTAGTGTGACTGGGTCTGGTGAGGGCTCTTTTTCTGACTTGCAGATGTTTGCCTTCTGGCTGTGCACTCACATGGCCTTTCCTAGGTGCATGCTCAAGGCAAGAGGAATCACTCTCTTTCTTTTTCTCTTCTAGTAAGGCCGCAAATTCCATCAGATGAGAACTCTACCCTGTGATCTCGTTTAACCTTAATTATCTCCTAAAGCCTCTAACTGCAGTCACAACATGGATTAGGGCTTTACTTTGGTTTGACTGTATGTGTCCCTCCAAAATTTCTATGTTGGAACTTAAGTTTCAGGGTGTTGAAATTAAGAGTTAGGGCCTTAGCAGTAAATCATGAGAGCAAAGCCTTCAGGAATGAGATTAGTGAACTTATAAGAGAGCATCAAAGGTCCTTTTGTTCTTCTGCTGTACACAAAAAATAGTCTAACATCTGGATTAAAAAAATGTGGTGTGTGTCTGTACACACACACACACACACACACCCTGGAATACTCTGCAGCCATAAACAGGAAAAATATCATGTCCTTTGCAGGGACATGGAGCTGGAAGCCATTATCCTCAGCAAACTAACAGAAAACAGAAGAACAAACACCACATGTTCTCACTTACAAGTGGAAGCTGAAAAATGAGAACACATGGACACAGGGAGGGGAACAACACACACTGGGGCCTGTTGGGGGTGGGGTAGGGGAGGGAGAGCATTTGGAAAAATAACTAATGCACGCTTGGCTTAATACCTAGGTGATGGGTTGACAGGTGCAGAAATCACTATGGCACACATCTACCTATGTAACAAATCAGCACATGTACCCCAGAACTTTAAAAATTAAAATTTATCATTAAAAAAATAATCTAACATAATGTTAACATGAATCTCAGACAAAGAGGAGGTGCAGGGAGACATAAAAATTTAGAGACAAGTGGGCTGAACATTATTTTCAAATTTGAGGAAATCTGTAGATTCAGAGACCTAACAAGCTCAATAAAACAAATATGTGATAAAGACCCCCACACCAAGAAAAGTAAAAAAATTAATAAATAAAAAGGCACATTAAAATCAAATTGCTGAAAACCAGTGTTCAAGAAAAAGTCCTTAGAGCAGCCAGAGAAACACAGACACATTATTTACAGAGGAGCAAAAATAAGAATGGTTGCAGACTTCTTCTCAGTAACTGTGTAAGCTAGAAAGAAATTAATGATATCTTCAAAGGGCTGAAAGACAGGGAGAGAAAGACTACCAATTCAGAATTTTACCAGTGAAAACTCTTTAAATTTGTAGGGCCAAACGTGGTGGCTCGTGCCTGTAATCCCAGTACTTCACGAGGCTGAGGTGGACAAATTGCCTGAGGTCAGGACTTCGAGACCAGCCTGGCCAACTTGGTGATAATCCCATCTCTACTAAAAATTAAAAAATTAGCCAGATGTGGTGGCACATGCCTGTAGGCGCAGCTACTCAAGAGGCTGAGGCAGGAGAATCAATTGAACCAAGGAGATGGAGGTTTCAGTGAGCCAAGATTGTGCCACTGCATACTAGCCTGGGTGACTGAACCAGATTCCATCTCGAAAAAATAAAAATAAATAAAAATAAAAATTAATTTGTTGACTTTTGGTTTCCAGTTTGGCATGTAAAGGGTTTGGTCATTGTCACTCCATCCTAATAACAACTAAAAAGAACAAACTGAAAAATCAACAACTTGTCTTAGATCCATCAGAGAAGTGGTTTCACAGAGAAACCAATGGCCCCAAAACTGGAGATGATCACAGCTTAGCTGAGCTGGTGCTCATGAGTGGATACCTCAGCAGAAACCAGTACTAGGGTAGGAAAAACCCAACCTATAATTGATAAATTGCTGGCATCTCAGTGTGGACAAGTCTGAGAGTTAAAAAGGCCAGGGAAGTCCAGTTGTAGGGGGCTCCCACATTTTTGTAAGTGTTACCTATGGGCGCTTGATCAGGTTCTTAGAGTGAATATTGGAGAAAGTTTTCTCATGCTTTCCAGCAAGAAGAGACAAAAAGTGACTGTTTTCAAATGCTCCAGAATATTCTCTTTTTAACAACACTTGCCCTCAAGAGAACATATTTTACCAGAGCCCAAACCATTGAAATTATTTTTCAGACTATAACCAACCTGGAGGAAGGAAAATTGCCAACTGTAGCTCATTCTAGCCCTTCACTGTGAGAAGAGAGGTACCCAACTTTAGCCCTTTCTTCCTTTCAAATGGGGAAAGGAAAATACCCACCCAAGGGATCCTTTCTCAGTGGTCGTGGGGGAGAGGTGATGAAAGAGAATTTATGAAGTTCACAGTCCAGAGTCAACAAGTTTACTAAAAAACTGAGATCTAATAAAAAGACTGGAGAATGCTTTCCTTCCCCACACCTTACCGCCACATTACTAAAGGCCTATTTGCTTCAGTTATTTTTAGCCAGTATATTACGTCTGGCTATCAAGAAAAAATTACAAGGCATATTAAGTGGCAAAAACTGCAATTTGAAGAGACAGGGAAAGCATCAGATCCAGACTCATATATAGCAGGGATGTTGAAATTATCAGTTCAATAACTTAAAACAATTATAGTTAACGTTTAAAGTCTCTAATGGTTAAAGTAGACAGCATGCAAAAACAGATGGACACTGTAGGCAGAGAGATAGAAAATCTAAGAATCAAACAGAAGTAATCAGAACTGATAAGAATCAAATAGACAACTCAAGGAAACATTTTAAAGTCAATTGAATTTGTAATCTGTTGCCTCTGCAAAATCTGTTTTGCCATATTAAATATAACATATCTATGTACAAGATAGCACATCATATTCACAGATTCTGAGGATTATGGTGGAATATCTTTGGGGAAGCCTGTATTTCTGCTTACAGGCTTCTGGAAATAACTACAGATAATATCATACTTAAGAGTGAAAGAATAAATGCCTTCCTGTGAATCTTGGGGTCAAGGCAGGGATACCTACTCCTCCAACTCCCATTTAACATCATACTAGAAATCCTAGCCAATGCAATAAGTTGGAAAAGAACTGAAACACCAAAAGTAATGGCAACAAAAGCCAAAATGGACAAATGGGATCTAATTAACTTAAAAGCTCAGCAAAAGAAACTGTCATTAGAGTGAACTGGCAACCAACAGAATGGATAAAAGAAATTTATAATTGACCCATCTGATGAAGGGCTAATATCCAGAATTTACAAAGAACTTAAATTTACAAGAAAAAAAAAACATCAAAAAGTGGGTGAGGGATATGAACAGACACTTTTCAAAAGAAGACATTTATGCAGCCAACAAACATATGAAAAAATGCTTATCATCACCAGTCATTAGAGAAATGCCAATCAAAAACACATTGCGATACCATCTCAAGCCAATTAGAATGGTAATCATTAAAATATCTGGAGACAACAAATGCTGGAGAGGATGAGGAGAAAGATGAATGCTTTTATACTGTGGAGGGGAGTGTAAATTAGTTCAACCACTGTGGAAGACAGTTTGGTGATTCCTCAAGGATCTAGAAATAGAATTACCATTTGACCCAGTAATCCCATTACTGGGTATATACCCAAAGGATTATAAATCGTTCTATTATAAAGATGTATGATCATTGTGACACTGTTTACAATAGCAAAGACTTAGAACCAACCCAAATGCCCATCAATGATAGACTGCACAAAGAAAATGTGGCACATATATACCATGGAATACTATGCAGCCACAAGAAAGGATGAGTTCATGTTCTTTGCAGGTACATGGATGAAGCTGGATACCATTATTCTCAGCAAACTGAGACAAGAACAGAAAACCAAACACTGCATATTTTCACTCACTAGTGGGTCTTGAACAGTGAGAACACATGGACACAGGGAGGGGAACATCACACACTGGGGACTACTGGGGGTTAGGGGAGCTAGTGGTGGGATAGCAGGGGGTGGGGGGATTGGGGAGGGATAACATTAGGAGAAATACCTAATGTACATGACAGGGGGATGGGTGCAGCAAACCACCATGGCATGTGTATACCTATATACACCAGAACTTAAAATATAATAAAAAAAAGAAAGAAAAGGCATACAGATTGGATAATGACCAAATAAAAATTATTCTACTTGCAAATGACATGGTTATCTATATAAGTGATCCCAAAAAATGTATCCCAAAAAGGTAGAATAAATTTAGCAAAGTCACTGCATAGAAGTCAACACACAAAAATAAATCATATTTCTGATTTTCACAATGAACAACTGGAAACTGAATTTTTTAAAATGCTACCATTTAAAATAGCTCCAAAATATGAAACCCTCATACATACAGGGTTTGTATGGCAAAGTACACAATGCTGACAAATTAAAGTATACCATTTAACACACCAAACTAAAAAAAGAGACATATCATGTTCATGATTTGGATATATCCATATAGTAAAGATGCTAATTCTCTCCAACTTGATCTGTGGTTTAACACAATCCCTGTCAAATTTCCAGCAGGGATTTTAAAAATAGGTACATGTACATGAATGTTCATTGCAGCACTGTTTACAATAGCAAAGACCTGGAATCAACCCAAATGCCCACTGATAATAGACTGGATTGGAAAAATGTGGCACATATACACCATGGAATATTATGCAGCAATCAGAAATGATGAGTCTGTGTCGTTTGTAGGGACATGGATGAATCTGGAGAACATCATCCTCAGCAAACTGACACAAGAACAGAAAATGAAACACCACATATTCTCACTCATAGGCGGGTGATGAAAAATGAGAACACATGGACACAGAAAGGGGAGTACTAAACACTGGGGTCTACTGGGGGGAAAAGGGGAGGGCCAGTGGGAGGGGGAGGTGGGGAGGGATAGCCTGGGGAGATATGCCAAACGTGGGTGAAGGGGAAAAGGAAAGCAAAGCACACTGCCATGTGTGTACCTACGCAACTGTCTTGCATGCTCTGCTCATGTACCCCAAAACCTAAAATCCAATAAAAAATTAAAAAAAAAATAGGTATAGACAAGTTGATCCTCAAATTTATTTCAAAGAAAAAAGAACTAAGCCCAAAATATTGTGAATAGCTGGAAGAATAAAGTTGAAAGACTCACAATATCTAATTTAAAGACTTACCGTACAGCAACAGAAATTAAGACTGTGTGGTATTGCCAAGGGGATGCAACAGATTAGTGAATTCAGAATTAGCCCCATCTAATGCATTCAATTGAAATTTTCCCTTACATTTTCTTGTATTTCTAATATTTCTTTCGGTAAATTATTTTGAAATTGTTTTGTAAAAAAATTGTTATATACAAAATATATTAGTACAGTATTATAAACATATAAATGCTCAGAATAACATTCATATGCTACCCTAAAGGCATAATTAAATGTTTTATTTAGAACTAATTGCAGATACACATTTAGTTGTAAGGACAGAGAGATCCTGTATACCTTTTACCCAATTTTCCAGTGATAACATCCTCAGATCTATAGTACGATATCACAACCAGTATATTGACATTGATAGAATCAAGATATACTCATTTTATCTTAGAGTCCAAGAAACCCTCTTGTTGCCATTTGTAGCCATACTCTTCTTCCTCCCACTCTTCCCACTTGAAACTGATATTGCTCTCCATTTCTATAATTTTGTGAATTTAATAATGTTACATGGAATACTATACAGCCCCTTGTGAATGGATTTTATTTTCACTCAACATTCCATGGTTTAGGTACACCACAGTTTCTTTAACCACGCATAATTTAGATGATGAACATTGTGAAGCAGGTTCACTGTGTACTGGTTACCAACTTGTCTGAGTCTGGTGAGATAAGATACCCACAGAGGCAATAGGTTACATGAAATGAATGTATTATTACATAGCAGCAAGGGAAAACAGAAGCCTAGGCTTCATGTGAGCTGGTCCCCCAAGGCTCACAAGGCTGCCCAGCAGGATGGAGTCTGTGCCCCACTCTTCCCACTTGAAACTGATATTGTTCCTCAATTATCCTCAATTCACAGTTATCCTTGTGAATTACAAGCAAAAAAAGAAGGACTGGATCAGTCCAAGGCCACCAGAAGTGCGGTACTGCAGACATCTGGGCGGTTTCCAGTTTTTGTGCACCGCAAATAAAACTGCTATGAAACATTTGGGGGCAGGTTTTTGTGTGAACATAACTTCTTTTTATTTCTTACTGGATCATGCTTCATTTTATAAGATCCTAACAAACTCTTTTCCAAAATGACTGTACTATTTTATATTCCCACCAGCAATGTAGGAGTGATCCAGTTTCTTTACAATCTTCCTAGCATTTGTCATGTTACTATATTTTAGCCATTCTGATAATTTAGTAAAATATCTCATTATGGTTTTAATTTGCATTTCCCTAATGGCTAATGGTATTTGATATCTTTTCATGTGCTTATTTGTGTTTATCTCCTTCAGTGAAATGTTCCTTTATGTCTTTTTTCCCATGTTATAATTGGATTGTTTGCTTTTTTACTGTCGAGTTTTCAGAGTTCTTTATATATTCTGGACACCAGTCTTTTGTCAGATATGTAACTTGGAAATATTTCCTTGCATTTCTATACCTGTATAGACAGTTGACCCTTGAATAATGGCAGGTTTAAACTGAACAGGCTTAAGGGCAGATTTGTTTTCAGTAAAAATTACACTGAGTGTTTCTGCCTCTCATGGCTTTCCGTCCATCTCCTCTACTTCTGTCTCTGTCACTCCTGAGACAGCAAGACCAACCCTTCCTCTTTCACCTTCTCAGCCTGCTCAAGGTGAAGATGACAAGGATGAAGACATTTATGATGATCCACTTCCATTTAGTGAGTAGAAAATATTTTCTCTTATGATTTTCTTAGTAATTTTTTCTCTAGCTTACTCTACTATAGGAATACAGTATATAATGCATATACAAAATACGTATTAATCAACTTTGTTATTGGTTAGACTTATGGTCAACAGTAGGCCATTACTAAAGTTTTAAGGGTGTCAAAATTTATATACAAATTTTCTACTGCACAGCTGCTTGATGCCCCAACCCATGTTGTTCAAAAGTCAATTATACATATAAACATGTATATACATGTGTATCTATACACATGCATATACATTTAAAATTTTATGCATATTTATGTGTGTGCATATGTGCATACATTCATGCTGTGTTTTACAAGACAATAATAAACTCTTTTCCAAAATGACTGTACTATTTTACATTCCCACAAACAAGGTATGAGTGATCCAGTGATTCATCCATCCATCCATATATATATACATATATATGAATGTATGTATATACATATGTGTATATATATATATATATACAATGTATATACACATTGTATGAATCATATTCATATATATGGTTACATCATAAAATAGTCCGTGTACATTTACAGATGTATTTTGTCCCCAGAATCTTAAGAACAAATTTTACCATAAAACTTTTATACTATTTTATAAAATCTGGTAACATTCTCAGCTGTTATTCTTAGCCTCATTCTTCTTATTCAGGTATTATTCTCAATCAAAAACCCTTGGATGACCACAGCTTAGGGAGAAGCTAAGAGACATTCTCTTTTTTTTCTCTTTGCTTTAACCTTTTAAGTCCAGGGCAGATACATGAGCAGGATGTACAGGATACATAAGTAAATGTGTTTCATGGGGGGGTTATTGTACAGTTTATTCCATCACCCAGGTATTAAGCCTAGTATCCATGAGTTATTTTTCCTGATCCTCTCCTTTCTCCCATCTCCATCCTCTGATAGGCCCCAGTATGTGTTGTTCCCCTCTATGTGTCCATGTGTTCTCATCATTTGGCTCCCACTAATAAGCAAGAACATACCGTATTTGGTTTTCTGTTCCTGCGTTAGTTTGCTAAGAATAATGGCCTCCAGCTTCATCCATGATCTCATTTTGTTTATGGCTACATAGTATTTCATGGCATATTTGTACCACATTTTCTTTATCAAGTGTTTTACTGATGGGCATTTAGACTTGGAGTACAGTCTGTCACTGATTCCCTGTCTTTGCTATTGTGAATAGTGCTGTGGTGAACATATGCATGCATGTTCATATATATCATAGAATGATTTATATTCCTTTGGGCATATACACAGGAAAAAAAGAACATTTTATTCTATTACTTTCATTTGGTAATAGTTTGCAAGTACAAGAACACGGAAAGTTGGAGCTGAGACGTAATTTGAGAGACTGTTAAAGTGCTTTAACAAACAGAATAGAGTCACTTTGTAATTAGTAGTTTTACATCTAGTGCAAAATCTTCCATTAAGGTGGTACTTGAAAAGATTTGTTGGGCTTTCACTCTTAAGTAGTGTACCACTTTGTCATACCTATGCTATTCATTTGTATTATTATAATGTACTTTTTAATAATACAAAATAATGTAGGCTTATGTTCTCTGATCAATTTCAGTCATAATATATATTTTTAAAAAGGTCTTAGTATTACTTATTTTGGGAGCATCTCCTGACCTAAGAAAGATACAAGGAGATCATAATAGCTGTTACTCATTGACAATTGATCAAATACCAGTCACTGCTCCAAATGCTTTAAACATTTTTATTTAACCCTCTTAACACTCCCACAAGTAGGTCCAAATATGACCACCATTTTACAAATTAAGAAGTGAAAGTTTAAAAAGATTAAGTATTTCTCTAGGTTCATTATTTTAGCAAATGACAGAGCTGGAATTTCTTGAATTTGAACCCAAGAAGAAGACTCTATGCTTACATTTTTATCACCACTACACTATAATGTGGAGACATATGAGGATAGGAGTGGTGAATGGGATCTTACAGCCCTTCTCTAAAATTAAATAGCAGAAAATATTGCTAGAGATGTCCTTCAGAGATCTAAGAAGGCTAAATTGGGCTAACATTTTTTCTCAGGGTGTTTTAGATGTGATCTAAACTAAAGGCAAGATGAAGTCTGAAAATTTCTTCCAGATCTATAATTCAGTATCTTGGCTCTCAGCTATTTTGACCTGAGGGAAATTTTGGAAATAAATATCTCCTCACACCTTGGCCCCCAGAAACTACATTTTTAAAATTTAACCTTGGTATTCAATTCTCTCATCATTTATATTTCTAAAAAGCCAGGCTATTTCTCAAGGTCAATTCAGTGAAAAGAACACTAGAGAGAAACACAGCACCTTCTGATTTTTCTCCAGTAGCCATTCCCTTTCCCTCAGTGCTAAAACCTCCTACCTGGAGACTACCTGGTCAAACTACATTTCTCTGTCTCCTTTTCAGTTAAGTGTGGCAATATGACTAACTTCTTGCCAAAATAATGTAAGCTGAAGTGAACTTTGTGATTGAAGTCTCATCTTTCCATAGGAAGGTACTTACTTTCCATGTCCATTGTTTTTTGTTTGGTTTTGTACCATTTTCTACTAGTGGGAAAAATGGAACTCAGTAGAACAGCTGACTTGGATCCAGGTATCTCAGAATCTTATACTGAGAACGGCATGGTTCATCCATCTGCCCTGGATCAAGTTCCTCTCTACAGCTAAATGAGAAAAAAAAATGTCCTTCTATGTTATTTAAATTGGGTACTTTATCTTTTTTACAATGTAGCACATATCCTAATGCGAAAATTGGCATCTAAAAGTGGAGTGTTGCCATAATAAACCGCAAAATGTGTTACCGGCTTTGCCTTCAGATGGTAGGTGGCAAGGGGATCTATATTACTGACTGGAAAGCTGGTGGTTCTTGTCATACTGGGGCAAAATCTAACAAAACAGTAATCTATGATAATTTTAGAGGTAGAACACATCTTTATTAGAATTGAAGCTCTAGGGTATGTGGCAAGAAAAAATTAAAAATGTCTGTGCATTTTTAGCAGATTCTTTCTCTTTTTAGTAAGTTACTAGGAAAGACATAGACTTAGTCAATCAATAGCCAGATTGAAGCAGAGATGAAGGGAACAAAGCCTTTCTAATGGAGCATTCTCTATCCCATTAATCATAATAGGCACTGATCTTATTATATGAACAGATGATATTTTCTTGCAGGGATTTTTTTGTGGTTTTTGGTGTTTTTTTTTGTTTGTTTTAATCATAAAATCAGAGTAAGGGGTCAATAAGAAGCCTGCAGCAATGGTCTTTCGAAGTCACAGTTTTATCTGAATTAGAAATAGGCCATTTTGGTTTGAGAGAGAAGACTGGTTGAAGGTTTCATTTTTGCTTCCTCTTATCACTTGCCAGCTTTGTGGGTAATTTAATTGTCAAAGAGTACATTGCTAGAGAAAAGGGAAAATATCAAATTAGCTTAACAAAAGAAATTTATCTTATACAATAATTCCATGTTAAAATTGTAACCAAAGCAAACATCTAACATTACAAAAAAATAAAACAAAAACCCTGTATTGTCTGTGAGTTCAGGAATTTTGGAACCTTAAAAAGTTAAAAAAAAAAAAGCCAAATTTCAAATGTATCCAAAGCTCAAACAGCAGAAGAAAGCATGGTGGCTGAGAACCTTTCTAGAGATTGCCATATTAAATCTCCTTCATAAGAAAATTGGAGCAACCCAGCATCTGAGGTCAGTATAATATTGTCCTCTCATTCGAACTAATGTTACAGATGTTCTCAAGGGAGATGCCATTAAATTGAGATGGATGGGGAATATTCTGAGCCTAGAAACTTGTATATAAATGAAAGTCTGAAGTCATAAAATCTATAACCAGAGAAGATTCTTTCACTTTGGTTTCTTCACACGGAGCTGAAAGGAAGCAACGTGATGAAAAGGAAACATTGCTCACCATGGTCTAGCCTGTAAAAGCCTGTGGCTACAGAGCCTCTAAATCAACCTTTGTTTCCCAAAGTCTGTGCCAGCAGTATAAGACTGCAAGGACATGTTCTTCAATTCCATCCTCATTTGTGGCCACAGAGTATATTTTACAAAAGGACAAAGACAGAATTACAAAGAACACTAAACAAAGGAATCATTTTCATAACCCATAGCAAACAGTGGACTAAGGAAAGAACTTTCACAGCACGATGTCTTCAGAATTCAGTCAGCAGAATTTGATGACTTGTGTGTTTTTCCTTCTTCCCTCTTGAGTTTGTAGTTACATTATTCCTAATGCACCATTACATATTGTTTGAGCATGTGGAAGGTACGTGCCTTTTAGTTTATAAGTTGCAGGACAATAGGTAGCTACTTCCTGCACTGGGGAGTGCTGTCTTTCACCCAGATATGCAGACTTTTTGTTGGTTTTGACTCTGGATTCTCTCCTGTGGGAAAGGAATGAGAATATTTTATGTATATAATACATGCACATATTGAGATGTGGATGGTCAGAGGGAAGCACCCTAGAATTGCCTGCTAATTATCTTCAATATGCATTCAACTCTCCTACTTAATTAATAGAATCTTCACTGCTAGAACTTGAGTGATCAGGTAGAGACTACATTTCCCAGCCAGTCTTGAATGTAGGTGAAACCATGTGACTAAAATCTGGCCAACAGAACATGAGTAGATGAGCAAATGTGATATACCTACCATCTGGTCACACCCATTAAATGGAAGTTACTCCACCTGTCTGCATGTAGAGGATGAAGTCAAGTAGATTTTGAACAGGTGGAGCTTTGTTGTAAGAAAGGCTCTCTTGCAGTAGTTTAGCATGTAGCCTAAACATTAGGAACTTACGGCCACATGACTTGTGGGCAAACCATAAACCTTACTGAGCCTGAGTTTCTTTATCTCCTAAAACACATACCTTTTCTTTCAACTCTTCTGATTTTATGTGTGATTCCTATATGAGAAATATATTTTAAGAACTCTGAAAACATTTTATTGTATGCAAATTTAATTTTTAATGAATTACAGTTCATATACTATAAAAATGATATAGAAACACAAATTGAAACAATAAGTATTTCTCACATTAAGCTATTCTTTTCCTGAGAAACAATCATCCAATTTTCAGTGTCATTTATTATGAATTATTCAAGTGAAAAAAAAACTATTGTATACCAAGATATCCATAAAAATATTGTTCATTTCTTTTTAAGAGGAAAAATTAAAAAACTCTATAATGGAAGGGTAACTAATTTCAAAAGGGTGTGCCATCTTAATATTATAAAAATAGGTGCTGCTTGATATATATATATATATATATATATATAATTTTTTTCCTTTTGCCTTCCAGATCTACCTTGTTCTTTGCCACTGGAGGCTGACCTGCTTAGAGTTTATCAGCAGGTTATTTTTTCCTCTGGTCATGGCAATGAGAAACACTGGCAGAATATCAGAAAGAAGGAGAGTATGGCATTGGTATTTATTCTCCCAAGTGCCTCTTTGCATAATCACTCAAAATCCATATGGGCTCCTCAGTCCAAAGTGATGATTTCTGTCACCCACCCTCTACAGAGAACACTCTCCATATCTGGTTGAATAACCGTTCTCATATCTGGCCTCTTTGTCCTTGAATTGAGAGCAGCATCCTATTACTAGCCCTGGGATCCCTGGCATCCTGTACCAGGATCTCTATACCTTTGGTTTTCTTATGCCTAGCCCACAACTTTATAAATTGTCCCTTTATTAAACTGTTCTTAAATTATCTAATTTGAATGTGCCATCTATTTTCTCCTGGTCCCTGCCTTGTACACAGGCAGAAAATAAAATTTCACATTCTGTGATCATTATATAATATGATATATAAGGTTAAAGATCAAATGAAAGACAGAAACCAATGGAATACCATGTTATGGTGATTAGCTTAAAGGTGAACATATTTTCCTCCTAAATTACATTTATTGTCAGGTGAGTTTATTAGTTAAAAAATTATAAAATTGTTGCTAGGATATTTTGTCAGGTGGATTTCTTTAGCATTGCTTTACTAACTAGATAAGAATGAGTCATTAACATACTGAATTTATTGAATTTATGTAAATCACCCTAATCAACTGCTTTCTCTTTTTCTGCTCCTAGGCCACAGAGAATTGCTGAAGAAAGTTTTGGAAACAGGCTGACTTGATTTTACCCAGACTTCTTCATTTCAAGCAAAGGAAGCAGATTCTGGCTGCTTCACCAGAGAAGAGGCTTAGTAGGTAGATACTAGGAGCTCACAGGTTTGTTGGGAAAAGAACAAGATTTCAGAACAAAGTTCAAAACCTAGCTTCCAGGAGCATGATTCGAATGACCGAACTAGCCTCATATAAAGACTTTTCATCATAAATGTCACTGAGCACTAGATTCTACAGTTTGCCTTGCAGGAGCCAAATATTTGACCTTGATCCAAACTCGACTACTGCCTGGATCTTGCTCCTTATGATTTTCCCACAACCAGCACTGGTCGGTAAAACCTAATGGCTGTGGCACCAATCTTGCTGCAAGGTGGACTCTGAGTGCTTGTCTATCTTCATGTGGCTCCCTTCCAAACCAAAATCTCGCTCCAGCTCCTGTGACTGGTGGGACTTTTGAAATATTAGCAATATTTTCTACATGGAAAATAGGACAGATACTTACTTCTGGTAAATAATAAGACAGGTTTCAAAATACCTGATGGAGGTGAAGAAGTGACCAGGAAGTTAGTATAATACAGTGGTTTTAAAAAGTGTAAGGAGGTGAGCTAATTATATGTCATTTACTTCAAAGGAAAGATTTGAAAATGGAGGAGAAATGCCAACAGCATCCTATCTTTGTAACATGTTGGATAGGAGCTAAAAAGTAGTCAACATTTTGAGATGCAGTACAAGAGAGGAAATGGCCTTAAGGAAAGATCAGAGTTCAGTGGAGCCCAAAAAGTGATGGGAAGTACAGAAAAACAAGTTACATAAATAATTTGTGGGCCATAGAAGAATTTGTTTTTGACAGGGCAGAGATTGTTAAAAAAATAATTGAATTATATTAAATAGAAATATATAAAGTATCCTCATGACTTTTTTCTATGATTGTCCAATAAAATATTCTAATATTTTTAAATGTTTAAAGCTGACTTTTGAGACAATGTCATGGAATAATGCCTAAAGTTGCTCTCCAAAGCAAAGAGAAAAATAACAGAATTTTCTTTTCATTGTTGTTAAAGAGTATGTCTCAAAATTTTAGCATTCAGTGGTTTTGTTTCTTTGTAAAAATTATAACATCTTCATTTTAATGAATTTATTAAAACTTGATAAAAAAGAACAAAATTCAACACAATATACATTTTAGAAATATATGTCTTTTTATCGGTAAACAACTATTTTAACATTGGCCCAAAAAAGCTCATAGAAGATTTTAGGGAAACACCAATATGACTTTCGAGGAATGAATTGGCACTCTTTGGGTTCCACACGTGCAATTATCGGAGTTCCCTGACTCCAAGTATTTATTCAAATCTGTCAGCTAAATCATAGATCCAAATGCAAAAACGTAACATTTAGGATCATTATGTGGATTTGTGACACTCCCTGAAGGACTTTGGGTCCATAAAGCAATGAATGGATTATAAGAAGACATAAATACGATATTTTCATCTATGACAGGTGCAATCTTACTCCAATGCTATTTATATTATATAAAAGAAAACTGAAGCTATTTTCCTCAAATTGAAAGGAGCCACCCTTAGGGCTGAATAAGTAAATAGCTCACTATTAATTTCCAATTTCTATGAATTCATCTTTGAAAATGTCGTGTTTTTGAGTTTTTTCCAAATGGTCAATGCTTTATTTATTGTTACACATATTTATTTATTTTACAAGTATTTAACAATGAAGCCAAGAAGAAAATGTGAGATGGAATTGTGATATTAACACAATAATTTGTTTTTCTTTTTTTGCTATGATCCTGAATCATGCAAAACTTACCCAACTTTGAATTTAATGATGAATTGGGCACCCAGACTAGCCTCCTATAAATCCTGCTTTCAGTCTTTTAACATCGTTTGCATCCTCATCCTTACTTCCTTTTAGAGAGGTCGGATGTATGGCATTCTGGAAAAATCGTGGGTCTTGAATTTAGAGGAGGAGTGCTCCAGTATTTACTTCAACTAACTTCTGTTTTTATAAACTTGCAGAACTAAAATTAACCATGAGATTCCTTAAGTTTCTCCAGCTTCAGAAGGTTCTTCTTTTGTCCAGTCAAAAGGTGATCTGCTTTTTTCTTTTAATTGTTTTAGCCTTAAAATTTTGGCAAAGGATCATGAAATCGTCAGTTAAAAAGCAGGAGTTTAGCCATTATATAAATGCCATTTTTACACTGTATTAAACTTGGGCCACTGAAGAAACTGCTGAGTTAGTTTTCTGTCTTGAAGACTTAGCTGTTTTCTTGTCCAAAATAGAAAGAAGAAGGATATTCTAATTACTTAGGATAACTATGGCTTAGATGATAACTTTTGCTTTATATGTAACTAAGAGATTTTTATAAGAATATAGCTTTCAATATTATGGTAATGAATGGCAAAATACTAATTAGGTAAGATTAGAGAACAATTTAATGTTCTTATTTCAAAAATCAGAACCAGTCAGAATTATGATGTCTTAATATGTGAAATTGTTTGGCTTCAAATACATTATCCAGTGACAGGTGGCAGTTATGTTCTGAATCTCTTAAATGTTAGTTAAAAAAATTAAAAGGTACTTAATTAAATAATGTAATACTAAAATATAACTATTTATTTAATCTCATCTGCCCTGCTCCCACCCCAACTTATTTAA
The DNA here is from genome assembly GCF_049354715.1 of Callithrix jacchus. Classification (NCBI taxonomy): domain Eukaryota; kingdom Metazoa; phylum Chordata; class Mammalia; order Primates; family Cebidae; genus Callithrix; species Callithrix jacchus. Next base: position 85,975,991 of record NC_133512.1, on the reverse strand, counting down.
CTTCAAAACTGTGTTCTGAAAAAAAAACTACCAGGATTGTCCACAAGGGAAAAAATAATCCTCAATTCAATTCAATTCAGCAAATAGTTATTGAATCTCTTTCCATGTTATTGAACTTACGTTCTTTAATTTCTCCTATCTTATTGAAAAAGAAAAATCATAACACATACAAATAGAAAATATTTTCATTTCAGTTTGCTGCAAAAGTGTTTGTGGTTTTTGAGATTATTTTTGCATCAACCTAATAAATTGGGTAAAACAAATTTTACTTTATTTTTAAAAATCAAGTCAATTTTCAAAAATAAATTTCCTGTGATCATTTTTTGGTTGTTAATTTTAGCCAATAAAATGGTCAGTGTGAAATATTTTTGTTGTCATCACTTTGCAGTAATGAAAACATTTTGGATTGTTCACCTGTATTGAATGTTTGCATTCACATGATTTTATAAATTGTTGATTGTGTTTCTAAGTTTTCTTTAATACATGCAAAATAATGTTGTAAGTAAAATGAATGGCTGCCTTTACCTTATACTCAGGTATCCATTTTTTTTTTAAACAATTCCAACTCTCATTTTAGATACAAGAGGTATAGGTGCAGTTTTGTTACATGGGTATATTGCACCGAGGTGGTAAGTACAGTAACCAATAGGTAATTTTTCATCCCAGGGTCCCCTTTCTGCCCTCTCTAGGAGTCCCCAGTGTCTATCGCTGTCAACTTTATGTCCATGTGTGCTCACTGTTTAGCTCCCATTTATAAGTGAGAGCATATGGTATTTGATTTTGTTATTTTGTTAATTCACTTAGGATTATGGCCTTAATGGCCTCCAGCTCCAACCATGTTGCTGTGAAGGACATGATTTCATTCTTTTTATGGATGGATAGTATTGTATGATACATCCAGTATATTTCCTTTATCCAGTCCACCATTGATGGGCACATAGGCTTTGTCCATGTCTTTGCTATTGTGAAGTGTTGGCAATAAACACGTAAGTGCATGTGTTTTATTGATATAATGACCTATGGTAATTCTGTTATATACATAGTAATGGGATTCCTGGTTCAAATGGTAGCTCAGTTTTAAGTTCTTTGAGAAAACTCAAAGCTGCTTTCCACAGTGGCTGAACTAATTTACATTCTCACCAAGAGTACATAAACATTCCCATTTCTCCACAGTCTTGCCAGCATCTGCTGTTTTTTGACTTTTTAATAACAGCTATTCTGACTGGTGTGAGATGGTGTCTTATTTTGGTTTTTACTTGCATTTCTCTGATGATTAGTAATGATAATTTGTTGGTCACCTGTATGTCTTCTTTTGAGAAGTGTCTGTTCATGTCCTTTGTCCATTTTTTAATAGGGTTATTTGGTTTTTGCTTGTTGATTCCTTTAAGTTTCTTATATAATCTGGGTATTAGATCTCTCTAGGATGCTTAGTTACTGAATATTTTCTCACATTCGCTGTTTCTGTTTATTGATGGTTTCTTTTGCTGTGCAGAAGCTCCTTAGTTTAATTAGGTCCCACTTGTCAATTTTTGTTTTTGTTGAAATTGCTCTTGTGGACTTAGCCAAAATTTACTTGCCAAGGCTGCAGTCAAGACAGGCATTTCCTAGGTTCTCTTCTAGGATTATTATAACTTGAGGTCTTAATCCATTTTGAGCTAATTTTTGTATATGGTGAAAGGTAGGGGTCCAGTTTTATTCTTCTGTATATTGGTAGCCAGTTAATCCAGCACCGTTTATTGAATAGGGAGTCCTTTCCCTGTTGCTTATTTTTGTTGACTTGAAGATCATACGGCTTTAGGTATGGAGCTTTATTTCTGGGTTCTCTGTTCTTTTCCATGGGTCTACATATCTGTTTTTGTACCATAATACTTTGATTACTATAGCATAGTTTGAAGTCAGGTAATGTGATGCCTCTGGCTTTGTTATTTTTGCTTAGGATTGCCTTGCTATTCAGGCTCTATTTTGGTTTCTGGTTCTATACAAATTTTAGAATGGCTTTTTTGCAATTCTTTAAAGAATTATATTGGCAATTTGATAGGAATAGCTTTGAATCTGCAAATTGCTTTGGGTAATATGACCATTTTAATGATACTGATTCTTCCAATCCATGAGCACGGAATGTTTTTCCATTTAGTTGTATCATCTCTGATTTCTTTCAGAAGTGTTTTGTAGTTCTCCTTGTAGAGATTTTTCACATCCTTGGTTAGTTATATTCCTAGGTATTTTATTTTCTTTGTGGCTGTTGTAAATGAAATTGTGTTGATTTGACTTTCAGCCCAGACATTACTGGTGTATAAAAATGCTACTAATTTCTGTATACTGATTTCCTACTCTGAAAGCTTACTAAAATCATTTATCAGGTCTAATAGTCTGGAGTCTTTAGTGCTTTCAAGGCATAGAATCATATTATCAGCAAAAAGAGGTAGTTTGGCTTCTTAAATTCCTATTTGGATACCTTTTATATCTTTCCTTTGCCCGATAGCTCTGGCAAGTACTTCCTCCATTTCTTTTTTATAAAAACAAGTTATTACTTTGTGAAAAAAAAAATATATATATATATTTTTTTGAGATAGAGTTTCACTCTCCTTACCCAGTCTGGAGTGCAATGGTGCAATCTCGGCTCACCACAACCTCTGCCTCCTGGGTTCAGGCAATTCTCCTGCCTCAGCCTCCTGAGCAGCTGGGATTACAGGCATGCGCCACTGTGCCCAACTAATTTTTTGTATTTTTAGCAGAGACAGAGTTTCACCATGTTGACCAGGATGGTCTTGGTCTCTTGATCTCGTGATCCACCCGCCTCGGCCTCCCAAAGGGCTGGGATTACAGGCGTGAGCCCCCACGCCTGGCCATATGAATCTATATTTTCAAGCTTTTGTACCAGTATTTGTACCAATTTCAACTTTAATTCATAAACAAACCTTTAAGTTACGTATTTTTGAATGGTTTGCTTGTTTGTCATCATGTAAAATCTTCAATGTAATTCCAATGTTATTACAACTTTTAAAAATCCTCCTGAATCTGATAAAATTTGTTAAGAAAAAAAACTGTAGTCCAATACTGATGAACATTTTAATTTATTGGCTATAATGGATTAAAATATTATTATTTCAATGAACTTTGTAACATGGTAAAAAGAATAGCAGCTTATCAATATATCTGAATTTCATTTTTATCTTCTGAAAAATATAAGAATGCTAAATCTTCTTATGGGACAGAAATGATCTATATGGTATAGAAAGTTACTACACTATGAAAATATTGATTTTTTTTCAAGATTATTTCTGATTTTCTATTTCATAATTTTTACGTTATCCTAAATTTTCACATTTTACACACACACAAATCCCTCACAACTCTCAAATTAAGTATATCTTTATTTATTTTTTATTAAACATAAGTTCTGGGATCCATGTGCAGAATGTGCAATCTGTTACATAGATATACTTGAGCCATGGTGGTTTGCTGCACCCATCAATCCATCATCTACATTAAGTATTTCTCCTAATGCTATCCATCCCCTTGACAGGCCCCAATGTGTGATGTTCCCCTCCCTGTGTATATGCATTCTCTTTGTTCAACTCCCATATGAGTGAAAACATGCAGTGTTTGATTTCTGTTCCTGTGTCAGTTAGTTGAGAATGATGGTTTCCAACTTCATCCATGTCCCTGCAAAGGACATGAACTCATTCTTTGTTACAGCTGCATAGCATTCCATGCTGTACATGTGCTACATTTTCTTTATCCAGTCTATCTTGATGGGTATTTGGGTTGGTTCCAGGTCTTTGCTATTTTATACAGTGTTGCAATAAACATACGTGTGCACACATCTTTATAGAAAGATTTATAATCCTTTGGGTATATATCCAGCAATGTGATTGCTGGGTCAAATGGTATTTCTAGTTCTGGATCCTTAAGGAATTGCCACACTGTGTTTAAGAAATCAGCAAGGCTGCTTTAGGCTAACTGGAGGTTATACGTTTGCAATAAATCACAATGATTTAACTAATTTACATTCGACCAACAGTATAAAAACATTCCTATCATATTAGGTACAACTTTAAATACTACCTCTTGTTTTCTGCTATCCTTATCAGAATCACCTTTCACTAAGAATGGCTGGCACCATGAACTACTTTCCATTGAAATGCACATGTGAATGTAAATGTGTACACATTTGTATACAACCATTGTTTACAGAGCATGAAGTCTTATTATTTCTAGGAGTAAAATGTAGTTTACAACCTTAAAATTTCCCAAAGGCACAGATTTCTCAAAGCGACTCCTTTGGGATAAAGTTCTGTAGCTCTAGAGAGTTGATATAACTGCTGTTATTATTTGGAGTGTTCTATAAGGTCCAGAAAACTGAAAATCAACATGAAATGTATTGGGAGCAGAGAAAAGAAAAACTCACTGAAAGGAAACAGAAATATGACAGCAATATGAATCTGCTGGAAACAGACAGGGCTATTCAGATGGGTGCAGAACATTGAAAGACATGAATATTATCATAGGACAGGAGACAACTGAGAGGATGGAGAACAGTGTTTGCAAAACACACATTCATCTGTTTAATAAATCCATAGATATCTTTTTTTCATTGATCACATCTGTATATTCCTACTCCATCCCTTCTATTTAGATACCCCATTTCCTATGTCACATGAAAAGTGCATCTTTCTGTCACTACACTTTCTTTACTGCTAGTTCTCTCTGTGTATGCAGTGGGTTCAAGGACTGTAGTCCAATACAGATGAATATTTTAATTTATTGGCTATAACAGATTAAAATATTATTATTTCAATGAACTTTGTAACATGGTAAAAAGAGTAGCAGCTTATCAATATATCTGAATTTCATTTTTATCTTCTGAAAAATATAACTTAGAATGCTAAATCTTCTTATGGGACAGAAATGACCCTGGTGATGATGCCTTCAGTGAATAAGGAAGCCTGTCTCTGGAGCCGTGATGCTTCTCACAGAGTCTCTAAGACCTCACTAATATGCCTGAAGATCCTTTAAATAGTGTCATGTTTTCCAAATTGTATTGCAGCTGCCTTGAAATAGAAACAGAATAGTGTCAACAAGCCTTCACTTGTGGTGATAATGTGCAATCGTAGATATGAGATTCAGTTCTCAGCATTTGATCTTTTTTGAGAGGCACTTCTGCAACATCACACGTTTAAATGTTTCTATTGATTTTCATGTCTAGATTTATTGTGAACATATAACCTCCAGTTAGCCTAAAGCAGCCTTTCTGATTTCTTAAACAAAACAACCAGTTAGAAAAACTTAACAACAGCACTCTAAATGCCATGAGTAAGCTGTGAAAAAAAACCAAACAAACATATTTATGGTACACATTTTATATTGAAAATTGTCAACAGTTCACTTTTCTGAATGTATTATTATAATAAGTGACCTTTTCTGGATCTTTTAAACTTACGTTAATTTGAAATCTCTCTTTTATACATATATACATACACGAAGATCATTTTAAGATATAACAAATTATGTCATATGTGTGTGTATGTGTATATATATATATATAAAATAATCCATGTAAGAGGTTAACATAACTACCCGTGCTAGATCAATATATTTCAATTGCTAAATTACATCAAAAATGAGGCACTATTTTCTTTGGTTATTTTCAGTTCTTGAATTTGCTGGATTTATTGAAGGTAAGTATTATGGCATTTGTCTGTGTGTGTGTGTGTGTGTGTGTGTGTCTGTGTGTGTATAGATACACACACACATTTTATTATATATGTAACAGACATATATAATATATATATAACAAAGAAAATAATTTTGATAGCTCTATTACCTCCTGTATCGCAATTCCACAATATAATTTTCCATGTTTATGATTAATATTTAATTATATCTTATTTACTTAATTCTACTTCAAGCAAAAAAATTACAAAATTTGGAGAAACATTAATTTGATAATATTTCCCTCATGAAATGTACACCCATTAGATTGGTGCAAAAGTGATTATGCCTTATTTTCAATGGCAAAAAATGCAATTATTTTTGCACCTAGCTAATATTTTTTTTGAAACAGTGTTAGTCATCTTGTCTGAACTTTGTGCTATTACTGTTGCTCTCTTCCTTGTTATCTAAATATATTGACTTCATTCTTTGAAAAATCCTTCTTCTTTGTACTGCCTGTCCCTGATTTCTGCTTAGGTCTGAACAGGTTCTTACTGTTGTGAATAGATATTTTAGATCACCTAGCTCTGGGTCTGGCACACAGAGGGTACATAATAATTGGTAGTTATTTTTTTATTTTATTTCATTATTGGTAATCATCATTGAAACATTTAAAAATGTTTAGATCAGCTGGCTCTGGGTCTGGCACACAGAGGGTACATAATAATTGGTGTTATTATTTACTTCAAGGTTATCATGGCTGAAACATTCAAAAAAATTTAAATGATACTGTATTTATTTGTTGTCACCTCAATATACCAAAAAAAACTTTATAATTATTCTGTTAGCATTAGCTTTCTATCAAGTAACACACACATAACCATTGTTAGTAGTTCCCAAAGAATAATTGAGACTTCGGGTACATAAATAAGTGTGCCTTTAGGAGTAGAAAGAGGTTTTATCTCACATGCTGTGCTTTATATTAAGTCGAAACATGAATCTGTAGAATTTTCTAAATAAGAACATTTATTCAAAATATAGGTGATTTAATGCCTACATCAAAATGCAGTTTTATGTAGAATGAGAAATGAAAAATACAAAAATTTCCACTGTGTTTTGGAAATTTATTAATTTAATAGTGTAAATTATGTAAAAAGACAAATAATTAAAATTCTGTAAAATACATGAAGATCATATAAGAGGTAAAATTAAAGTGATGTAAGGGTTTAAAAGGGATTAGAACACACTCATCTATCAAGAAGAGAGGAAGCATTTTAGATGAAGAGGCTATTATATTTGACCCTCTTGAAGCTCAATAAATGTAGTGACTAATAATTTACATTCTAAGTTTTGAAAAGCAAACAAAAAAATACATTAAAATATGACACCTATTCCTATGTTTAAATTTAAATGGTCAGTTAATAAATTGAGAGAGATGCATTAGACTGTATCTTCAGTAAATATAACAGTTAAACCATAATTATCTCTGTATATAAGCAAATTATACAAATTAGTAGGATAATGTCTTTCAATTATAAATGGACAAATAACATGAAGAGAAAACTCTCAATAACAAAAACAATAAATATAAATGAGATAATCCCTGTAAGAGGTTAACATAACTACCAGTGCTAGATTAATATATTTCTGCTTCTATATTTCATAAAAAATAACGTATCATTTTCTCTGGTTATTTTCAGTTTTTACATTTGCTGGATTTGTTAAAGATGAGTATAATGGCATTCCTCTGTTATTGATAAGGAAAAAAGTTTAGGAATTTGTAAATTCACAGAAGATGTAGGAAGAGAGCAAACATTCAAATGTATTATTTATTAAATGAAAAACATAAATTCAAGTAATACTGACAAAAATAATAAATGGGCATGGTTATTTATTGTAGGTGGCAGGCAATATTGGTTAAACTCTTAGAAGATGATTTAGTAATATGGAGTAAAAGCCAGCATATTAGTTGTCTTAGCCTCATTCAGTAGTCTCACTAGCAACACTTAATTTTAGGTAATAATCCAAGAACAGGAAATGTGCTTTTTGTTATTGCACTATTTATAATTGCAAAATATTCCAAATCTAAAGATGAAAAAGGATAGGAAATTTGGAAAATGAAATCTGGATTTTGCAGGTTCTGTTGTTTGCCTCCTTGGGTCTTCCTTCCCACCTTTCTTCTAACTCTATCCTGTTAGTCAAAGGGTATGCTGACTATCAACTGTTGAGTAAGCTCTCTTAGTCCTCTAGTTTTTACTTCTGTTCAGCCAAGGCAAAGAATGGACAGGAAATTAGAGAAAAAGGAAAGTGAGGCTGGGATATTTTCCCCCAACTCCGTCCCTGCTGATGGCTGTGGTTGGCTGTGTCCCTTTACCAAGTGTCATCACTCCTGTTAGGTAACTAACTCGTGATGAAGCAGTCAAGTCACTCCAGGCTCAGGAGCTTTTCATTTCCCTTTTTCTTAAAGTCCTCTAATTGATAAGGGATCCTGAGGTTATTAACCCAAGGTAGGTACTGTAACAGCCCCTGTTTTCCCTAAAGCCCGATCACACTGTTGTAAAGAATCTCTTTATCAAGCTCTTCTCCAGTTGCCCATTTTAGTCTATCATATATGAAAAGTTTATTTCATACCAAGATTCTGCTACAGAGGAAGTTTCCCTGAATTTAAAAAAATTTAAATTTCTGTTTTGATGACTTTTTTCCAATGTTGACAATATGTGTTAAAAACTACACACACACACACACACACACACACACACACACGTTTTAAACTAATTCATTGTCCCATTACCATTACAGTTCTTTTTTTAATAATTTTTTATTGCATTTTAGGTTTTGGGGTACATGTGCAGAACGTGCAAGACAGTTGAGTAGGTACACACATGGCAGTGTGTTTTGCTTCCTTTCTTCCCTTCACCCACATTTGTCATTTTCCCCCAAGCTATCACTCCCCAGCTCCCCCCCCACTGGCCCTCCCCTTTTCCCCCCAATAGAGCCCAGTGTTTAGTACTCCCCTTTCTGTGTCCATGTGTTCTCATTTTTCATCACCCTCCTATGAGTGAGAATATGCGGTATTTCATTTTCTGTTCTTGTGTCAGTTTGCTGAGAATGATGTTCTCCAGATTCATCCATGTCCCTACAAACAACACAAACTCATCATTTCTGATTGCTGCATAATATTCCATGGTGTATATGTGCCACATTTTCCCAATCCAGTCTATCACTGATGGACATTTGGGTTGATTCCAGGTCTTTGCTATTGTAAACAGTGCTGCAATGAACATTCGTGTGCATGTGTCCTCATAGTAGAACGATTTATAGTCCTTTGGATATATACCCAGTAATGGGATTGCTGGGTCAAATGGAATTTCTATTTCTAAGGCCTTGAGGAATCGCCACACTGTCTTCCACAATGGTCGAACTAATTTACACTCCCACCAACAGTGTAAAAGTGTGCCTTTTTCTCCACAGCCTCTCCAGCATCTGTTGTCTCCAGATATTTTAATGATCGCCATTCTAACTGGCGTGAGATGGTATCTCAATGTGGTTTTGATTTGCATCTCTCTGCTGACCAGTGACGATGAGCATTTTTTCATATGATTTTTGGCCTCATATATGTCTTCTTTTGTAAAGTGTCTGTTCATATCCTTTGCCCATTTTTGAATGGGCTTGTTTGATTTTTCTCTGTAAATCTGTTTGAGTTCTTTGTAAATTCTGGATATCAGCCCTTTGTCAGATGGGTAAACTGCAAAAATTTTTTCCCATTCTGTTGGGTGCCGATTCACTCTAGTGACTGTTTCTTTTGCCATGCAGAAGCTGTGGAGTTTGATTAGGTCCCATTTGTCTATTTTGGCTTTTGTTGCCAATGCTTTTGGTGTTTTGTTCATGAAGTCCTTGCCTACTCCTATGTCCTGGATGGTTTTGCCTAGATTTTCTTCTAGGGTTTTTATGGTGCCAGGTCTTATGTTTAAGTCTTTAATCCACCTGGAGTTAATTTTAGTGTAAGGTGTCAGGAAGGGGTCCAGTTTCTGCTTTCTGCACGTGGCTAGCTAGTTTTCGCAAAACCAATTATTAAACAGGGAATCCTTTCCACATTGCTTGTTTTTGTAAGGTTTATCAAAGATTGTATGGTTGTAGATATGTTGTGTTGCCTCCGATGCCTCTGTTTTGTTCCATTGGTCTATATCTCTGTTTTCGTACCAGTACCATGCTGTTTTGATTATGGTAGCCTTGTAGTATAGTTTGAAATCCGGTAGTGTGATGCCCCCCGCTGTGTTCTTTTTGCTTAGAATTGACTTGGCTATGCGGGCTCTCTTTTGGTTCCATATGAAGTTCATGGTGGTTTTTTCCAGTTCTGTGAAGAAAGTCAATGGTAGCTTGATGGGGATAGCATTGATTCTGTAAATTACTTTGGGCAGTATAGCCATGTTCACGATATTAATTCTTCCTAACCATGAACATGGAATGTTTCTCCATCTGTTTGTGTCCTCTCTGATTTCGTTGTGCAGTGGTTTGTAGTTCTCCTTGAAGAGGTCCCTTACGTTCCTTGTGAGTTGTATTCCAAGGTATTTTATTCTTTTTGTAGCAATTGTGAATGGCAGTTCGTTCTTGATTTGGCTTTCTTTAAGTCTGTTATTGGTGTAGAGGAATGCTTGTGATTTTTGCACATTGATTTTATGTCCTGAGACTTTGCTGAAGTTGCTTATCAGTTTCAGGAGTTTTTGGGCTGAGGCGATGGGGTCTTCTAGGTATACTATCATGTCGTCTGCAAATAGAGACTATTTGGCTTCCACCTTTCCTATTTGAATACCCTTTATTTCTTTTTCTTGCCTGATTGCTCTGGCTAGAACTTCCAGTACTATATTGAATAGGAGTGGTGAAGGAGGGCATTCTTGGCTAGTGCTGGATTTCAAAAGGAATCCAGTTTTTGCCCATTAAGTATGATATTGGCTGTTGGTTTGTCGTAAATAGCTTTTATTACTTTGAGTTACGTTCCGTCGATACCGAGTTTATTGAGAGTTTTTAGCATAAAGGGCTGTTGAATTTTGTCAAATGCCTTCTCTGCATCAATTGAGATAATCATGTGGTTTTTGGTTTTGGTTCTGTTTATGTGGTGAATTACGTTTATAGACTTGTGTATGTTGAACCAGCCTTGCATCCCCGGGATGAATCCTACTTGATCATGATGGGTAAGTTTTTTGATTTGCTGTTGCAATCAGCTTGCCAATATTTTATTGAAGATTTTTGCATCTATGTTCATCATGGATATTGGCCTGAAGTTTTCTTTTCTTGTTGGGTCTCTGCTGGGTTTTGGTATCAGGATGATGTTGGTCTCATAAAATAATTTGGGAAGGATTCCCTCTTTTGGATTATTTGGAATAGTTTCAGAAGAAATGGTATTAGCTCCTCTTTGTGTGTCTGGTAGAATTCGGCTGTGAACCCATCTGGACCTGGGCTTTGAGTGGTAGGCTCTTAATTGCTGCCTCGACTTCTGACCTTGTTATTGGTCTATTCATAGTTTCAGCTTCCTCCTGGTTTAGGCTTGGGAGGACACAGGAGTCCAGGAATTTATCCATTTCTTCCAGGTTTACTAGTTTATGTGCATAGAGTTGTTTGTAATATTCTCTGATGATGGTTTGAATTTCTGTGGAGTCTATCATGATTTCCCCTTTATTATTTTTTATTGCATCTATTTGGTTGTTCTCTCTTTTCTTTTATATCAATCTGGCTACTGGTTTGTCTATTTTGTTGATCTTTTCAAAAAACCCGCTCTTGAATTTATTGATTTTTTGAAGGGTTTTTCGTGTCTCTATCTCCTTCAGTTCAGCTCTGATCTTAGTTATTTCTTGTCTTCTGCTAGGTTTTGAGTTTTTTTGATCTTGCTCCTCTAGCTCTTTCAATTTTGACAATAGGGTGTCAATTTTGGATCTCTCCGTTCTCCTCATATGGGCACTTATTGCTATATATTTTCCTCTAGAGACTGCTTTAAATGTGTCCCAGAGATTCTGGCATGTTGTGTCTTCGTTCTCATTGGTTTTGAAGAACTTCTTTATTTCTGTCTTTATTTCATTGTTTATCCAGTCAACATTCAGGAGCCAGTTGTTCAGTTTCCATGAAGCTGTGCGGTTCTGAGTTGGTTTCTGAATTCTGAGTTGTAACTTGATTGCACTATGGTCTGAGAGACTGTTTGTTATGATTTCAGTTGTTTTGCATTTGCTGAGCAGTGCTTTACTTCCAATTATGTGGTCAATTTTAGATTAGGTGTGATGTGGTGCTGAGAAGAATGTATATTCTGTGGATTTGGGGTGGAGAGTTCTGTAAATGTCTATCAGGTTTGCTTGCTCCAGGTCTGAGTTCAAGCCCTGGATATCCTTGTTGATTTTCTGTCTGGTTGATCTGTCTAATATTGACAGTGGAGAGTTAAAGTCTCCCACTATTACTGTGTGGGAGTCTAAGTCTCTTTGTAAGTCATTAAGAACTTGCCTTATGTATCTGGGTGCTCCTGCATTGGGTCCATATATGTTTAGGATCGTTAGCTCTTCTTGTTGTATTGATCCTTTTACCATTATGTAATGGCCTTCTTTGTCTCTTTTGATCTTTGTTGCTTTAAAGTCTATTTTATCAGAGATGAGAATTGCAATGCCTGCTTTTATTATTATTATTATTTTTTTTTTTGCTTTCCATTAGCTTGGTAAATCTTCCTCCATCCCTTTATTTTGAGCCTTTGTGTATCCTTGCATGTGTGATGGGTTTCCTGGATACAACACATCGATGCATTTTGGCTTTTTATCCAGTTTGCCAGTCTGTGTCTTTTGATTGGTGCATTTAGTCCATTTATATTTAGGGTTAATAATTGTTATGCATGAATTTGATACTGACATTTGGATGCTAGCTGGCTGTTTTGCCCATTAGTTGATGCAGATTCTTCATTTTGTTGATGCTCTTTAGCATTTGGTATGTTTTTGGAGTGGCTGGTACTGGTTGTTCCTTTCTATGTGTAGTGCCTCTTTCAGGAGCTCTTGTAAAGCAGGCCTGGTGGTGACAAAATCTCTGAGTACTTGCTTGTTCGCAAAGGATTTTATTTTTCCTTCACTTCCGAAACTCAGTTTGGCTCGATATAAAATTCTGGGTTGAAAGTTCTTTTCTTTAATGATGTTGAATATTGGCCCCCACTCTCTTCTGGCTTGTAGCGTTTCTGCCGAGAGATCTGCTGTGAGTCTGATGGGCTTCCCTTTGTGGGTGACCCTACCTTTTTCTCTGGCTGCCCTTAGTATTTTCTCCATTATTTCAACCCTGTTGAATCTGACGATTATGTGCCTTGGGGTTGCTCTTCTTGCGGAATATCTTTGTGGTGTTCTCTGTATTTCCTGAATTTGAGAGTTGGCCTGCCTTGCTAGGTGGGGGAAATTTTCCTGGATAATATCCTGAAGAATATTTTCCAGCTTGGATTCATTCTCTTCATCCCCTTCTGATACACCTATCAAACGTAGGTTAGGTCTCTTCACATAGTCCCACATTTCTTGGAGACTTTGTTCATTCCTTTTTGCACTTTTTTCTCTAATCTTGGTTTCTTGTTTTATTTCATTGAGTTGATCTTTGACTTCTGATATTCTTTCTTCCTCTTGGTCAATTCGGCTGTTGAAACTTCTCCATGCTTCATGAAGTTCTCGTATTGTGTTTTTCAGCTCCTTCAATTTATTCATATTCCTCTCTAAGTTCTCCATTCTTGTTATCATTTCCTTGAATCTTTTTTCAAATCTTTTTTCAAGGTTCTTGGTTTCTTTGCATTGATTTAGAACATGTTCTTTTAGCTCACAGAAGTTTCTCATTACCCACCTTCTGAAAACTAGTTCCATCATTTCATCACAGTCATTCTCCGTCCAGCTTTGTTCCCTTGCTGGTGACGAGTTTTGGTCCTTTGTAGCATGCGAGGTGTTCTGGTTTCAGGTGTTTTCCTTCTTTTTGCACTGGTTTCTTCCCATCTTTGTGAATTTATCCACCTGTCATCTGAGTAGTTGCTGACTTTTTGATTGGGTCTCTGAGTGGATGCCCTGATTGTTGATGATGAGGTCTTTCTGTTACTTGGTTTTCCTTCTACCAGTCTAGCCCTGCTGCTGTACAACTGCTGAGGTCCACTCCAGGCCCTGCTTGTCTGGGGTCCACCTGTAGCAGCTGCAGAACGGTGAGGGATGCTACCAGTTTCTTCTTCTGCTATCTTTGTCCCAGAATGTTGCCCGCCTAATGTCAGTCTGATCAGTCCTTTTTGAGGTGACTTTGGATATACAGGGGTCAGGGAGCTGCTTGAGGAGACAGTCCGTACTTTATAGGAGCTCAAGTGCTGAGCTGTGAGCTCCGTTGTTCATTCAGGGCTGTTAGGCAGGTGTGTTTAGTTCTGTTGCAGCACAACTCTTAGAACCCGTTTTTTTCCTCAGATGCTCTCTCTTGCGGGGGTTGAGGCTTTCTTTTTGAGTGTCCATGGCACTATCCTGCCCAGCTAGGAGGCAGTCTAGTCACTATTTGCCTGCCGAGGCTCCGCCCTGCTGATGTGATGTGTGCCCTGTTGCTGCAGGCTCTGCCCTACAGCCGCGGGCTCCATAGCAGGCTCTGCCCTGCTGCCACCAGCTCCACCCTGCAGCGAAGTCTCTCTGTTATGGCGTGTTGCCTTGGCAACAGCAGGCTGCATCAGCAATGGGAGTGTACCTCCATAGGGGTGGATATCCTCAGTAATGGCGAACACCCCTCCCCCATTGAGCTGCACTGTCCTGGGTTCAGCTGTGCTTGCAGTAAAACAGTGCAGCTGGAGCGTTTCAAGTTGCCATTTTGTTTGTCCCTGTGGGGGTGAAACCTGCCGAGCCTGCTCGCCTGGCTCCCTGCCTCAGAGCGCCTTTCTTTTTTTTTTTAAGTTGAACGGGTGGCTCTCTCCCAGGTGTTTCGGTCGCCCGCTGTTAGAGCACCAGGATCTGTGTGATTTCCCATGCAGCTAGCCACTGGGCTGGCTCAAACACCACTTCCCAGGAATCTCCTGGTCTGGCTTACTGTCCAAGTCCCGTTTAATCGGATGGATATGCTAATCTGCCCTCCCAAATCTCAGATTGCCAGTTTAGCAGGGCACCCAGACCTGTGTGTTTTGTGCGGATTGTTGGGGAGTGCCTGCGCTGTGGCATCGGCTGAAGCGGCCGCAACAGCCAAACTGGCTGCGCTTGGGTCCCATGTCTTTCCTACACCTAGGACTTTCCCCGTTCTGTGGGCAACAAAGATCCATCTGGAAATGCAGCTTTGACTCACCCTCTGAGCATTCACTGAGAGCTGCGATCCCAAGTTGTTCTTACTGTGCCATCATCGAGTAATGCTTAACAGGAAGATGTGTGAACTGTTGAAAAAATATCTGAGGATCTTGTTGACTGATCAACATTACAGTTCTAACTAGTTTATGTAAGAAACATTTGTAGATTGACTACCCATTTCCAGGTACAGTCTTTGAGACTTGCAATACAAGATACAGGTACACAAAGGTGTACAGGATAAAGTGGACTTTGGAGACCCAGAAGGCGGAAGGGTAGAAGGGCGTGAGGGACAAATAAAAGTATATATAAGATACACTGTACACTATTTGGCGGAGGAGTGAACTTAAATCTCAGACTTTACCACTATACAATTCATCCATGCAATCAAAAATGACTTTTACCCCAGAAGCTATTTAATTAAAAAAAAAAAAAAAGCCACGCACAGTGGCTCATACCTGTAATCCCAGCACTTTGTGAGGCCAAGGTAGGTGGAAACCTGAGCTCAGGAGTTTGAGACCAGCCTGGCCAATATGGTGAAACCCTTTCTGTACTAAAATCACACACACACACACACACACACACACACACACACACACACACAAATAAAATTAAAAAAAATTAGCTGGGCATGGTGGCTGAAGCCTGCAATGGCTGAGGCAGGAGAATTGCTTGAACCTGGGAAGTGGGGTTGCAGTGAGCTGAGATCGCACCACTGCACTCCAGCCTGGGTGACAGAGTGATACTCCATCTCAAAAAAATTAAGAAATACAAGATATCTCAAGAAACTGTACTATATAACACAGTATATCTGGTGATGAATGTAAAATATAAATCTACCCTGTTTATGATGTAGCCATGATTAGTAAAATTACTGCCAACCTATTTTCTAAACATCATTTGCCAAGGATGAGACATTTATGTTCTTTATGTTTTAATAATCTTATATTTGATACTGCTAGAAATTTTCATGCAGCTTTATATTAGCAAATTTGTTATAAGTCACTTTAAAAAAGTTATAAAAGTCTATATGAGCCTTCAAAAAGGGTATGAAAATCAAGCATATTTGAATCACCAACTTTCCAGTAAAGTTGAGATTTTGTCTTATGGCAAATGAAGCTTCAAACCCCTAGAATTTGAAATCAGACTGCAAAAACATGCCGCATAGCTTAAAGAGACTTCTGTTTTGGCTTTTTTTTTTCTGTTGACACACAGAGGAGCTTTATTTAAAAACAAAAATAGCTTTGGACAGAATTTGTCTCTACTAGTTATAGGACATAATTCAAGAAATCAGTTTATTATTGTGGCTCAGTTTGACTCTCCAGCCAAAAAATAACTATCAGACTCTTAAACAGAGTAACTGTATGACCTTTTGCAAAGTAACAAAAGTACTTAGCATATACAGTGATTTTGAAGAATAAATGAAATAGTACCTGCAAAATGATCAAAATATTACCTGGAATATCACATACATTATGAAATGTCAGCTTTTTTTTCCCCCAGCATCACTACAGTTTTAGAAGAAGAGATGTTAAATATTTCTAAATCTACTGACACAATATCAAAACCACCAACATCTTGGACAAAAGATCACGTTAAGTGTGTTGTATATACTGGGACACAGACCTATAATTGTAACTTTCCTAATATTTTGGTTTTTCCTTGAAAACAAGCAGATCAAGGTTGATTTTTACAGTGTTTGGATTTAATAAAATCTTCCTTTCTTCCTGCCTTTTTTCTCTTCTCCCTTTCTTCTTTTTCTTTCTCTTTTGTCTTTCTCCAACCAGTTCTTATTCTTCCCAATTACTACTAGTCTAGCTCTCCTAGTATATGTGCATTTTACATGTGTGTAAATGTAGAGATGTACAGAAAAACAGATAGACGTATCGAAAAGATTAATGAGGCATATCAATACAAACTAGTAATAGGGATGTGTTTTGTTTATGAATAAAGCTACAGCTATATGCTAAATACATTATGTTTATCTTATCATAATAATGCATTTCTCCCTAACTATTAATCTAAGCTACAGAATATCACATGTATATTTAATCTCCCTTCAAAGGGATCTAAGCTTATTTACATGTTCTATACATAGTATAGTTTTAAGGACATTTTAATATTGGCCACTCATTTTATACTGTCAGAATGTTTTAATGTAATTACAAAGGAATGTAGCTACAGTCTAAGCTTATTTAATCTACATTCTCTCTGTTTGACCTTTCCTGTAGAAACACATGAAAAGAAATCCATACCATTCTACAAAATTCCCAGTGCGAGGGAAAGAGCAAAAATAACAAAAATTTCAGCAAGGATTATTTTGTGTAGGAACAACTTGCAGTCTGAATCATATGGCAGTGAAAGAAAGACTATAACAAAGATAAATAAATGGCTTTCTTGTTGCTCACTTTCTTAATCCTTTTAAAATAAAATAAATAAGGCATTTCAATGAAATAAATTATTTCCAAAGAGCACAGTACCTTCTGTATGATGACTGTATTTACTTTCAAGTAATAATGCTTAGAGATAGTATGTATGAAAGTCTACATAATTATTTTCTTTATTTGACTATAGTGTCTGGATCTTAGTCAAAGGACAAAGTGCAATTGGTTTGTTTTTCAAGTTATTTCTTATCCCAGTTGCATGTCGGAAAGATCATAGTGTTACTGTTTTAATTTTGATTGTTAACATAAAATTTGAATCCAAAGTAAAGGAAAATTGTGAAAATTAACTTGTTACAAGTATAAGAGAACAAAGCATGGGCATTATGATAATGTAATCACTGAGAATCTGTGAAGTAAAATGCATTTTTAAAGATACAAAGTTAATGCTTTCCTTTGAAATCTTCATGTAAAAATTGAAAACACAATTTTAATAGAAGACAGACACAGGTAGCATATGAAGAATTACAGCTTGGGAAATTAATAAAAATAGTATCTAAAACAGTATTAGTAAGATATGAAGCTCATTCATTAACAGTCTCTATGATAATATATCACTGAAAATGTTGCATGAAGGACAGTCTTTGATAGGATTATGTACAGTATAATAGCAAGATACTGGAATTAAAATTCACTGAGAAGATACATCTTGTGAACTGAAGGGTAAGAAGATAA
Organism: Callithrix jacchus; assembly: GCF_049354715.1. Taxonomy (NCBI): domain Eukaryota; kingdom Metazoa; phylum Chordata; class Mammalia; order Primates; family Cebidae; genus Callithrix; species Callithrix jacchus. Next base: position 85,957,939 of record NC_133512.1, on the reverse strand, counting down.
TAATGGTAACATTAATAATAGTAAATAAGAAGAATAAAATGATTCACATAAATAGAATTTCCATCAGCAACCATTATTATAATTATGGGAAGGATAAGCTAGTAATCTGAAGAAAATAGCTAATCTTTATTGATTCATTGTTTAATTTCTTTTTATTTTAAAGGCTTTAGAACTGCTGTCAATAACAATAATGTGTACATGGGAAAAAGTTAGACCTAGAAAGAATAGAAAAATAATATATTGCATTGTGCAAACCACATCATTTCTAAAGAATCTTTTAAAATACTTTAATATTCTATTGTTAAGGAAAAAGAAAAAATGTATTCAAAAGATTTCCCCCCTTTTTAAATGATCATTGTGGGATTTTTTTTTTTTTTCTAACATGTATGGGGATTCCAGGAATGAAGGGAAAATGCAGCAATCTCAGCTCAGGCTCTTTAATCACACTGAGTTGAGGATTATTCTTCATCAATAATAACACCTGGGAGACAAAGACAGGCCATCAGCAGGCTGACCCTACAGCAGCCCTAGGGGCAGTTCCACCGCCACCAGCAAAGTTACAGAGCGGTTATCCAAGGTCCGTATAATAGTAGGAACAGCAAACTTGCTTCCTGATGGTAGAAAATAAATTCTATGTTTAGCTCATGATTTCTGGCAACCAAGACTCTTCTAGAAAATGGTTTTCTTTTAACATAAATGAAAAATGAGAATGCAAAATGATGAGTCATTGAAGCACCCCATTCATGGCATCGGTAAGAGGAGAAATTGCTATGAGATGGCTTTCAATTTTCCTTCAATTGATACAAAATTCTGGTACAAAATTCAGATCATACGTTTAATGATCTAAAAACATAAGGTATAGTCATTAGAGAGGGAAAAATCAAATTTTATTTCTATTTGCAATATGTTTTTAGTTAAAATTTAGGTAAATTTTAGTCGGCTATACTCCTATGTGAGTGTTTTTTAGTTTTTTATTAATTATTATAAATTGAAAAGTCTTTTTAAGATTCAATTAAACCATTTCCTTTCATTTTGTTCTCTATACATCCTGTCCTGTCCAATCCCCATTTCAGAAACATCTTAACTCTGTAATCACAACATAGTATCTATCAGTACTGTAAATTTTAGCAGTCTTAATATCAATTTGAACCTGGGAGTTGGTTAGTTCTATGCATTCTTTCAATTACAGAATTTCTGATTTCTGCCATTAAATACAAGACCCATTGGACTAACCTCCCAATCTCCATGTTCCTCTATCCCAAGAATATATCTGCCACACCTTAAGCCACCTGTAGAATTTCAGATTTCTACTCTTCTTATTCTTTTTCTTTCTAATTTTTATTTTTTGAGATGGAGCCTCACTCTGTTGCCCAGGCTAGAGTGCAGTGGTGCAATCTCAGGTTACTGCAACCTCTGCCTCCCACATTTAAGTGATTCTCCTGCCTCAGCCTCCTTAGTAGCTGGTACTATAGACATGCGCCACCACACCAGGCTAGTTTGTGTATTTTTCATAGAAATGAGGTTTCACCATGTTGGCCAGGAATCTAACCTCAGGTGATGCATCTGCCTCAGCCTCCCAAAGTGCTAGTGTGAGGCACCACTCCCTGACACATATTTCCACTCTTGTCCATTTTCAACTTCTCTCTCTCTAGAGCCTCTTACCCTCACTCTCTAATAAGCTTTTCTTTGTCTCCAATAAACCATACTTTCATACTCCAAATCCTTTTCACATTATCAATCGTTTTTAAGTTTTCACTTTCTCCATAATCAGAAACATGGTTCCCCCAGAAATCATCATAATCTTTACAACTTGTCTTCATTGGTAGTATTTTTTCCTGGTCTTTTAATCTCTTGAGTAAGGAAAAAAACTGTCATTGTCAATGGCCACCACAGTGGTTTGAAAATAATTGTTGGGTCCCTGTGGATGCCTACTCCTCACTGCTTTGACATTCACAACAACTTCCATCAACCTTTTCCCTTACTTGTCACCATGACAGACCAACGATCCAGGTTCTCCCTGAAGACTTTCCTTAGTGACTTTAGCACATTCTATCTCTATCCACAAGTTACTCAACTACATTTTGAGACTAATTTTGCAAGACCTATCTTTAAATAGTATTAGAGTTGAAGCTGAAGAAGAAAAGCAGGAATCTAGGACCTAATATATAAGGCCACGCTGAAGAATAAACATGGTAATCAATTCATCTGTGGCTCTAAATCTGTGATTACTCTGCTTCAATCATTCAATTAAGCATCTACTATGTATCTATAAGCCACATATGGGGCAATTGAAATGCTGCAAATGCAATGCTGCTATTATGAATCATCTACTATGTATCTGTCAGCCATATATGGGACAACTGCAATGCTTCCTGTTTATACACCCCAATAGAGGTATGTACTGGGTAAAGAGCATTTAAAAATTGGGAGAAGGAGGGAGTCCAGTTACGCCTGAAGAGGTATCAGGGGCCTCAAGGAAGCCTTCACAGAGAAGATGATGCTTGAAACAAGGCTCTGAGGATAAGAAGAATGCCAAGCAGTAAAAGAAGGGAGACCTTTCAAAAGTAGAAAGACAGGTAGTTCAAACTGTACAGCCACGAGAGAGTAGGATAATATGGGTGAAATGTAGGGTACCTAGAAGAAAATAGCAGGAGACAAGTGACAAGCTTCACTTCATTTTCTGCCACATTCTCTCATTTGACTGTACTAAGATGCAGACCTGATCATCCCATGCTGATCTGAAAATATTTCAATTGTGTCCCATCAATGTCAGATCTATACTTTTAAAAAATTAGGAATAGAAGGAATACAGCAGAAGAAGGGCAGTGTCATGAGTCTGGAGTCACATTGTATATTTTCATTCTTCTTAAAAATCTCTCTAATCTCTATTCTCTGGGGACTGGTTCAGGCCTTTACCATCTCCTTCCTGGACCTGCAATTGTCTCCTCTCTGGTTTCCTTGCTTCTAGTATTTTCCTTCTCCGTTTTATTTTTTCCTTTCATTCTTAATAACAGGAATTTAAACATGTCACTGCTTCAGTTTTTCAATGTTTATGAATTACAGGATAAGGTGTAAGCTCTTTAGCTTGACCAAATGTACTCTTCATGGCATGGTTCGGGCATTTATTCTTAGATCATATGTTTTACATGTCTCATTTCTTCTCCTTCTCTCTATTCTTGGCAATTTTAGATTCTAAATTATCTACAGTTCCCCAAATAGAGCATGCTATTCTACACTCATGCAACCTTGTCAGTGCCACTCTCTGTCTAAAATGTCCTCTTCACCTTATGTGGTGATATGGCAAACTCTTATGTAGTCTTCAAAACCCACATCAGATGATTACATTTCTATAGCATTGTTTCTGCACCCTTCATGTAAAGAATTTATAGTTTAATAAGATTTATCTATATATTCTCACTGCTATTTCTGTACCTTATACTTGCAATTATGTTACTAGTTTTCATACCACATCATAATTATTTATTGGAAAGTCTGTATCCCCTTCAGACTGTGAGCTTCTTGAAAGCAGAAGTGAGTGTGTGTGTTTATATATAACCTTATGGTTTAACACTATGCTGACATACAGAAAGCACCTAATAAAATATTGAAATGAGTTGAATTGCGTTGAATTACATTGAATGAAAAAGGGGCTTAGAGCTTCTAAAAAAGTTGAAGGAGGCTTATTTTGTAAAAACCTACAGTTGACGTTCATCATATCTTAACAGTCATATAACTGTCTAATCCATTCAAATGACTGCAAAGCTTTCAAGAACTTTATAAGTACGAGGATGCAGAAACTCAGCAAAAATGTCTCCAAATAATCCAGAAACCACAATTAACTTAAATATCCTGGAAGAATATATTCTGCTTTATTTTGTAGCTTTTCTGCATCCTTCTTTTCCATATTTCAATGCATTTTATAATAACATTAATTTTAAAATAATCTACCAAGACACAGCACAGGTCTATCATCTGACTCTCATTACAAGTTGCCACAAAATTCTTATGGTGACATTTATATGATATAAATTTACTTTTTAACATCCTACTCTTACTGGAGTATTATATTTGAGTAAAGTGATCAATAGCATTTAATATAATGTAAATTATATATTTTACTGTGAGAAAACTCTAACATGTAGATAAGATTATTATTATCACACAGAAAATTACTGGGGCCTCTAATAGGCAGATATGGGTCCATGAATTGCACTCAAATTTCTTACAAAGTTACTGAGTTATGTTTCTGTTTCCTTATCTGGGTGAAATAAAGACTCAATGCATGTATCTGATTACTTTGAGGGGAAGATATAGGCTTCATTTAAGGAGCCAACTTTCATATTCTTTTGACAATTGCTACTATTTTGTCACTGTGAAATTAAACATCACTCCTGCTCTGAACATGCAAATGTATATTTTTCCATTTTTGTGCTACTCAATGGTATTCACTGGAGGGGCCATTAACATTTGTTTTACCTTTTTAATGGTGTGAGTGTGCACGTGCCTTTGTAAACACAAGTGTTTTAGTACTTCTTTCTCAGTAAAACATGCAAAAATGCATGTCCAGAATAAGGTGAGAATATTTAAGAGTAGGAAGAAAGGAACCCAAAGAAAAAGAATTGATGCATTATAAAAATACACATAAATAGAAGAATCTGTGAATATGTAGGAAACTATGATACACTCTAAATGGAGCATGCAGTTTTTGAAAGAATAAAGTATTAATATCTGGCTGTTCAGACTATTGTTAATGAGATAATTTAAGTACAAAAGTTAACTACTGAATTTAAACTCTTCCTTTATCTATATTCTATACCTGTTGTTGATTTCCTGTAAGAGCAAAATGGTCTTAGAGCTATTTGATTGCTCTACAGTCTACTCTGGGTGCTTTGTATAAAATATAATACAGTACAGATGTCAACTCAAGAACTATTAGCACATATTTCTAAAGAACCATAAAAAAATATTAACACTATAGAAACAATGACTCTGTAATTACTTTTTGCTGTGGAGTGAGGTTAGGCATTTATCCTAATAGAATCCTAATACACTTAAAGTCAGGTCTGCCCCTGTGGTCCTTTTCCCTTTGTTGATAAATGCATTGTGCAGGTGCCTCGTATGGCCACTACAGTATTTGAGGTCATCCTATACTGTTAGCGCAAATGGTGTGAACAATAGTTTATATGCCACTTAACTCCTTGGGAGAAACAGTTAACCTTGCTAGAAAGGACAGATCAGTCATGTATAGTTATTAAGGTCCAGAAGGTTTTGTTATGCTCTAAAATACTTTTATAAAACCACAGTATACTACTATATAAGGCCTATTCAAGCGGGAAAGCAAAAGAAGAAGAAATCACCTTCAGAATTTTTACAAAATATGTACACAAAATAGGTGATGGAAACCTCTAAAAGATCCATTCCGTCAGTGATACCTACACTGCAGAGGTGGCAAACATTTTCCCCTTTAGAAAGACTTTCTAAACATATGTTAATAAATCAAGAATAAAGACTTTGTGGATGTAAAATTTAAAAAAGCTTTTGAAAATCCTCAGCTTGCTAAAAGAAATTTGATCATTTTGTTTAAAGATTTCAGAATCACCATATTATGTTTTAAGTGACTGCTTTTGCTATAAAATGGAGGGCCCTTATTAAATTTACTCCAGGTCATTACCAGACTTCATTTTAAATTAACTTCCAGCCACTGCCCTTAGTAACTATGTATTTTTAATCTTAAGGGTCATCTGATGATAGTTTCAAAAGGAATCAGCTGAGAACACCTAGACAGACCTTCAGTTTTCCCTGTTTCTAATAAAACCATAAGGTGATTGCAGATCCTTACCCCTGGCAAGTAAGGGATATGTAGGAAACAATCCTGAATTTGTTTTTTACATTGAACAGTACCGTATTCACATTTGTTCTGAAATAAATTAAAATGTTCTCAAAAAATTTGGCAAATATTGTATTTGCAAAATATAATACTTTATATATTTTTAAATATAAATGGAAAAGCAAGAGATGAGCACCGGTTGTATAAAAAGGTCATGGTAAAGAAGAGTAGATGATGGAAAAGCCTTTGTTTCTTACGGCCTCAATAAAGCAGTGTGCTATGGTTTTCTTGTGTATCATTAAACTAGTAACAAGAAAAAAAGTGCATTTACATGGCTTTTTCAAACAGTAGAAAAAGAAATCAGTTTACCACTGCTGCTATTTAAATATCTTCTAACTGGCAAAATTAAACCATGTCTCTTTATTTATTTATTGCTCTTGTAAAAAGATTAATGGGGATGTGATTCCTCGAGGCTTTTACATATAACCCCTTCACAAAGAACAAAATTATACAGTTTGGCAAATGAACTAAATTAGCTACATTTATTTAAATAATCACTATAGAGGAAACAATAAATCAACAACATTCTGCACAAAAAAAGTGTTTACAGAGTGTCTTGTAATTTGTTTTATCAAGGACACAGACTTTTTGCTCTTAGCTAATCTTGCTTCTAAGAGTCTATTATCACATCAACCATTAATGAGTATTTGTAATAGAAATTTAGCTGAAGCTTAGGAACAGAGAAGTAAGAATAACTTCCACCTTTGTCATGGGTCCTGTTGCTCTGAAATACATTCTTCTAATAAACGTTTTGTCAAAGGTTCCTAATAACTTCGGAGACAATCAAAATTAAATGGCAGAGCTTTGTTATATTAGGAAAAAAAAGATGATTTGAATGGTCATAATCGTGCAATTATCTCAGCCTCTCTATATTTCAAAGGGCTCTGACCATATCTGGGTCTATATCAGAAGTAAGTGAGTAGGGGGAGCTCTAATGCTGAACCTGTGATATATTCATAAATCAGGACTTTCAGAGCCTGTCACAGGCACCATAATGAGGGTCATTATTCAGGCAGAGTGTCAAAACTACTATCAAAGGACCTTCTCAGAATTACAATCATTCTGTTTCTTGTTAAATAAGCAATGTAGTACACAAAAATGGCAAACAAGAAGCAGGTCAATTTGATACAGTGTGAGGGCACAGAGATCTCTAGAGTAATTTACCCTCTGGGAATTCTGATGGCTGGTGAGATGAATTATACACACCCTCAAAAAGATTAATGGTAATAAACCCCTGGAAGATTTTCACCAAAAAAGCTCTAAAAATTGCTCATGAGCAACTTTGGAAACAAAGCTGGGAAAAAATATTAGTTTTGTTTTTGTTAAACCTGCAACTCCTTAAGATTAAAACAAATTATCATAGAAAATTGTAAGCTGTCATAAAAAGGTTGTACATTTGATTAACATAGTTTTTGGCCATTCAAAAAGTAAAATTTTACACCAGAAAAATTTTCATTCATTTTATCTTAACTACATTGCCACATTATAAAAGTTCTGGTAGACTTACACATATAAAAGCATATATCCTTATATATTCCCTAAATATACATATAAAACCAAAACATTGCATAGCAATATAGGGAAGCAACAATTTCCTGTAGTTCAGTATTTCACTGGTAAACAGTGATGAAGTTGGAGAAAGATATAGCAAGTAGGCCTTTACATGCTTCCATTCTTCATATAGCAAAAAGGCAGAAAATAGTCTTTAGAATTATACAGATATTAAGTATTTAAGTAAATGTATATACACCTCAAATTTCAGGTGAAATTAGTATCTCCTATCCCTTTATACACCCTACTTAGTAAATGCTTTAGCATACCAGAAAAGCACGCCATCAATAAGAACTTTCATATACATATGGGTCTATGTGGGTCAGAGTTTGGGAACATTTTATCTACCTGTTGAGAGTAGAAATTCATATAATCTGTTTGGAGGATAGTTTGACAATGTGAATAAATGTCTTTAAACTATTCAAATCTGTATTCAAACTTTATCTTGTAGAAAATAGTTTGAAAGAAATAATGGTGTACAAATAAAAAATAAGAACTCTAAATAGTTCAAAATAAAAGATTTGTTAAACCTGTTACATTTGAGCCAAATGAGGAAATACTATATAGTTATTGAAAAGATGCTATGGAAAAATATTCAAGATTATGAGGAAATTTTCATTAAACATAGCTAAGCAAAGAGATATAAAAATAAAATCAAGGTCTGGATGATCATGACTCTGATATATATGGTAATAATTTTCCCTTTGTCTTTTTTTGTATATTTCAAATTTCATGCAATCAATAACTAGTACTTTTGCCATATACAAATAATAAAGACATATTACATGATTATTTATTTATGTATACTTATAAAATAAGTATGATATTCTTGTTTGTTTTTGTTTGTTTGTTTTTGAGACGGAGTTTCGCTCTTGTTACCCAGGCTGGAGTGCAATGGCGCGATCTCGGCTCACGGCAGCCTCCGCCTCCTGGGTTCAGGCAATTCTCCTGCCTCAGCCTCCCGAGTAGCTGGGATTACAGGCATGTGCCACCGTGCCCAGCTAATTTTTTGTATTTTTGGTAGAGACGGGGTTTCAACATGTTGACCAGGACGGTCTTGATCTCTTGACCTCGTGATCCACCCGTCTAGGCCTCCCAAAGTGCTGGGATTACAGGCTTAAGCCACCGCGCCTGGCTAAAATTTTCTTTTAAAACAAGAATATCGGCCGGGCGCGGTGGCTCAAGCCTGTAATCCCAGCACTTTGGGAGGCCGAGGCGGGTGGATCACGAGGTCAAGAGATCGAGACCATCCTGGTCAACATGGTGAAACCCCGTCTCTACCAAAAATACAAAAAATTAGCTGGGCACGGTGGCACATGCCTGTAATCCCAGCTACTCGGGAGGCTGAGGCAGGAGAATTGCCTGAACCCAGGAGGCGGAGGTTGCGGTGAGCCGAGATCGCGCCATTGCACTCCAGCCTGGGTAACAAGAGCGAAACTCCGTCTCAAAAAAAAAAAAAGAGAATTTTAAAATCTAAGCAGTAAGTTTTTAAAAAACCATCTATCTAAGTAGACAACATTTTCTACTACAAATGAAGAAGTTTCTTTTTTTTTTTTTTTTTTTTTGAGATGGAGTTTCGCTCTTGTTACCCAGGCTGGAGTGCAATGGCGCGATCTCGGCTCACCGCAACCTCCGCCCCCTGGGTTCAGGCAATTCTCCTGCCTCAGCCTCCCGAGTAGCTGGGATTACAGGCACGCGCTACCATGCCCAGCTAATTTTTTGTATTTTTAGTAGAGACGGGGTTTCACCATGTTGACCAGGATGGTCTCCATCTGTTGACCTTGTGATCCACCCGCCTCGGCCTCCCAAAGTGCTGGGATTACAGGCTTGAGCCACTGCGCCCGGCCGAAGAAGTTTCTTTTACAACTTTTTCAATCATATTAACTGAACACTTAAGAGGTAATCGTTGCATTTAAGACATATTTTCCACAGTCAAGTATGCTTGCAATCCATAGATTCAATGAGTCCAGCTTTTGTATAGACAATAGTCTTGGCTTGATGCAAACTTTTATATGAAGATTTGTACTTATGTAATCTTGGAAAAATTTATGTTGAAAGGAAGAGAAAGTGAGATCTCTGAAATCCTTAAAAATTATTTTAATGCTTATGTTTTGTTTATCTCCATATAATTTTACTATTGAGTTTAAATATAGCAACTCCTGTTAAAAAATTTATCTAAGAAATAACTTTTCCATTTTTAAAGCCTTCATTTTTAAGCCTGTATTTAATGGCTACAAAATAGGATTATCACAATCAGATAAAGTGCATTTTACAAACGAGGTCAGAGCACAGTCTTAGCAATTAATATGTTATTTTAAAAATGGTTATGTTTAATCATCAAGCTAATTGACTAAAAATGAAAACAAAAATAATTAAAATCTTTGACTATTAGATACAGAGGTATTCCAAGAGACTTTAAGAACCTTTGGGGACAAGGGCTGGTAGCATTGCTTTTAAGGGAGCATGAACTTCACAATAAGTTAAAATAAAAATAAATTCCAATCCAGGTTTTACTATTCGTTTTCTCTGCAGCTCTGAGGCACTCAATTTCCTTTAGTCTAATTTTCTTGTTTGTAAAATGGAGTGAATGCCATCCTCTTCCCTACAAGTGCATGTGTGTATGTGTGGGTATTCGCACATATTTCACTGACTTCTATGTTTCCTAAACTTTCAGATTTTATTTAGAACACTTAAGGAAAACATTCAGGATTACATAAAACATTGTGATTTATATAAGACTTTGAATTGTAGCTGCTGTTTTAAAAGATATTCATCAATGATTACTTCTCATTTCTTTTTAAATTGATGTTCTCCAGCTATTCAAAAGAATTATAATAGGGTGATATCTATAGTGAAACCAAGAAATCGAGAAGAAGATATTAAATAAAACAAGATCAGTTTATGTTTTATCAAGTGTTTGTGGCGGTCAGATCCAAGTGAAGACAAAGCCAAACAATTGGTCAAAATTTCATTTCTACCCAAGCTTTCATAAGTGGAAATTGAAAAAACATTGCTGAATCTTTTAACATCTCTCTGCCAGACTGAGTATTGTGTGACAATAAATCCTACCTTGTCTAGACTTACTCTTTAAGTAAATTGGTATCAATGAAATAATCAAAAGCAAACCAATTATGTTCTGGCATCTTTTATCCATCTGTTTGGATTTAACTGTCTATTAAATGGTGTTTGCATATGAGGAAATGCTCTATTGTATGCAGAGGTACTCAATTATTTAGATTATACATTTGAATAAACTGTGCAGTAGAAAGACTACCCTTGTAATGTAGGACAATTACATTCTCTTGCATAGTTTACAGATTATTAAACGAACATCAATTCGACCCACACTACCAGTTACTGGATTCTAACCTTTGCCTTCGAGACTTAGCTACTTTGAGGGTCTAGTTTCTACCCCAACAATTAGCAACCTGTGTCAATCATTTCAAATTATACCAAATTATGCAAATTGGTTTTGGGAAAGGGATTGTATAAGAAGAGACCACTAAAATTTAATTTCAATAAAGATCATAGGTGAGGTTTGTAGCTGCTTGCTGCTGCTTGAAGACTTCCAGCTATCTGTGATTAATAAGCAGCATGTCTCTGGTTTCAGAGTGGCTTTCCCTCACACGTGTAAGTCAGGGGAAGCCTCAGCTGAAGACTCCCCATACACAGGGATGTAGATTCAACCTCAATTGGGCACCTAGGAGAGGCAACTAAGATTTTCTTTATTAGAATGTATTTATTTAACTTTCCTAAGAGTGGCATTAGGTCATTAACACATATATTCATTATGACATCTAATATATAATAAATACAACAAACTATCATGTTTAAACTCTATATTCACAGAATTCAATTTTTATTAAGTATATTTAATGAGGGAATTTTTTTCTCACTTCATTATGCTTTTCAATTACAAAAAAGCATCTATTTACCATAACAAAACAAATACTTCTCTCTCTAATCCTACCTGCCACTCTCATATGTTACAAGTTCGATGTGGATGTGGATTTTTTATGTTTATAAATGTGGGCATAATTTTAAATATCTACATTTTTAAAAATAGGATTAAAGAACTTGGGAGAACATGAGATATAGATATGACAAACTGGTGACTTGATCCCCCAATATGACTGGTTTGGAAAACTGGTTTTAATGCTGTCTGTTTTCATATATGCAGTCTTCATAACTTGTTTATATTTTCCCCTGGCCACAGAATAAATTTGAGTTGGCGGTTGGAAATTCTTGATTGTTAAACTGTTTTTGTTTTAACAGATAAATTGAAGGTCAGAGAGATTAAGTGGATACTCAAGATCATACAGAGAGTTAATGACACATAAGGGAGTAGGAATAATATTCTTAACTCTTTGTTCAGTTCATTCTTCTCTAATCTCCACTGGTTCTTACATCATGAATAGGCAAGTTGGATTTTTCATGTCATTTTTCTTGTGTTTCATTTAAATGGTACAAACTCTAGAAATTCTTCTATTAATCTGAAGTGTGTTTCGGTCCTTAGATAAACATACAAAAAAAATGTTTTCCTTCTAATAAAATTTGAGTCTTCTCAGATAACAGACTATATCCACTTTTATGTATCCAATACTGATGGTCAGTTTTATGTGTCATCTTGGCTAGGCTATAGTAAAGAGTTACTTAATAAATGATAATCTAGATTTTACTATGAAGGTATTCTGTGGATCTGCTTAACATCTATACTCAGTTGATTTTTTTTAAAAAAGATTATTATGGATAATCTTGGTGGCACTGATCCAATCAGCTGAATGGCCTTAACAGCAGAACTAAAGAAGTTTCCCCTAGACTACCATGTCAGCTCCTATCCAAGAGGTTTCAGTCTGCTCTTCCTGATGGCCTGCCATACAGATTTTGGACTTGCCTAGTCTGGCCCCACAATAGTATATGTAATATTTCAAGAAATTAGCTTAAACACATAAACATATATTAGCTTATATATGTTATAGTTACATGTATAAACACCTGCTACAATAATCAGTAATTTTTTATGAATTTATGGATGTATAAATGACTATTGTTTCATTAAAAATATATTTTTCGATTTGAAGTGTTATTATAAAACATTTTGTTAGTTTTTCTAATACATTTAAATGCATTAATATTAAAAAACAAGACTCCTTCATGTTTAAGGAATTGAATGAGTCATATATTATTAGGAAATATATCTCATTGTCTATCATGAGTTAAGTGGACTCACATCTTTGGTTACCTAAATTGTATAAGGAGAAGACTCTTAAAAAATAATATTTGTAGAAAAGACTGTACATTTCTGTAGCCTGCTCACAGTTGCAGAAGATGATTGGTTAAATTTCTCAGATCTGAAACTCAAAAGCTAGCAGAAGACAAAAAATAACTAAGATCAGAGCCAAATGGAAGGAGATAGAGACACAAAAAACTCTTTAAAAAAATCAATAAATCCAGGAGCTGGTTTTTTTGAAAAGATCAACAAAATAGACCACTAGCCAGATCAATTAAAAACAAAAAGGAGAAGAATCAAATAGATGCAATAAAAAATGATAAAGGGGATATCATCACTGATCCCACAGAAATACAAACTACCATCAGAGATTACTACAAACAGCCCTATACACATAAACCAGTAAACCAGAAAGAAATGGATAAATTACTAGACATTTGTACTCTACCAAGACTAAACCAGGAGGAAGTTGAAACCCTGAAAAGACCAATAACAAGGGCTGAAGTAGAGGCAGCAGTCAATAGCCTACCAACGAAAAATAGCACAGGTCCAGATGGATTCATAGCTGAATTCTACCAGACGTGCAAAGAGGAGCTGGTTCCATTCTTTCTGAAACTGTATCAAACAATAGAAAAGGAGGGAATTCTCCCTAGCTCATTTTATGAGACCAATATCAACCTGATACCAAAACCAGGCAGAGACTCAACTAAAAAAGAAAACTTCAGGCCAATATCCATGATGAATATCAATGCAAAAATCTTCAATAAAGTACTGGCAAACAGATTGCAACAGCACATCAAAAAGCTTATCCATCATGATCAAGTAGGCTTCATCCTGGGGATGCAAGGCTGGTTCCACATACCCAAATCCATAAACATAATCCATCACATAAATGAAAACAAAGACAAAAAAACACATGATTATCTCAATAGATGCAGGTAAGTCCTTCAAAAAAATTCAACAGCCTTCATGCTAAAAACTCTCAATAAACTAGGTATCGATGGAACGCATCATAAAATGATAAAAGCTACATATGACAAACCTACAGCCAATATCATACTGAATGAGCAAAAGCTGGAAGAATTTCCTTTGAAATCAGGCACTAGAAAAGGATGCCCTCTCTCACCACTCCTATTCAATATAGTATTGGAAGTTCTAGCCAGAGCAATCAGGCAAGAAAAAGAAATAAAGGGTATTCAATTAGGAAAGGAGGAAGTCAAACTGTCTCTATTTGCAGATGACATGATTGTATATCTAGAAGACCCCATTGTCTCAGCCCAAAATCTTCTCAAACCAATAAGCAACTTAAGCAAAGTCTCAGGATACAGAGTCAATGTGCAGAAATCACAAGCAGTCCTATATACCAGTAACAGACAAACAGAGAGCCAAATCAAGAGCAAATTCCCATTCATAATTGCTACAAAGGGAATAAAATACCTAGGAATACAACTAACTAAGGATGTAAAGGACCTCTTCAAGGAGAACTACAAACCACTGCTCAACAAAATAAGAGAGGAAACAAACAAATGGAAAAAACATTCCACGCACATGGTTAAGAAGAATTAATATCATGAAAATGGCCATACTGCCCAAATAATCTATAGATTCAATGCTATCCCCATCAAACTACCAATGACTTCTTCACAGAACTGGAAAAAAAAACACTTTAAACTTCATATGGAATCACAAGAGAGCCTGCATAGCCAAGACAACCCTAAGCAAAAAGAACAAAGCCAGAGGCATCACACTTCTGGACTTTAAACTATACTATAAGACTACAGTAATCAAAACAGCATGGTACTGGAACCAAAACAGAGATATAGACCAACGGAACAGAACAACGGTCCCAGAAGCAACACCACACATCTACAACCATCTGATCTTTGACAAACCTGACAAAAACAGGCAATGGGGAAAGGACTCCATGTTTAATAAATGGTGTTGGGAAAGCTGGCTAACAATGTGCAGAAAGCAGAAACTGGACCCCTACCTGTCACCTTACAATAAAATTAACTCCAGATGGAAGATTTAAACATAAAACCTAACACCATGAAAACACTAGAAGAAGACGTAGGCAAAACCATTCAGGACATAGGCATAGGCAAGGACTTCATGACTAAAACACCAAAAGCAATGGCAACAAAAGTCAAAATAGACAAATGGGATCTAATTAAAATTCAGAGCTTCTATAAAGCAAAAGAAAGACTCATTAGAGTAAACAGGCAACCAACAGAATGGGAAAAAATTTTTGGAATCTACCCATCTGACAAGGGGCTAATATCCAGAATCTGCAAAGAACTAAAACAGATATACAAGAAAAAAACAACCACATTCAAAAGTAGGCAAAGGATATGAACAGACACTTCTCAAAAGAAGACATATATGAGGCCAAGAAACATACAAAAAAATGCTCATCATCACTGGTCATTAGAGAAATGCAAATCAAAACTACACTGAGATACCATCTTATGCCAGTCAGAATGGCAATTATTAAAAAATCTGGAGACAACAGATGCTGGAGAAGATGTGGAGAAATAGGAACACTCTTACACTGTTGGTGGGAGTGTAAATTAGTTCAACCATTGTGGAAGACAATGTGGCAATTTCTCAAGGATCTAGAAATAGAAATTCCATTTGACCAGCAATCCCATTACTGGGTATATACCCAAGGAACTATAAATTGTTCTACTATAAAGACACATGCACACATATGTTCATTGCAGCCCTGTGTACAACAGCAAGGACCTGGAACCAACACAAATGCCCATCAGTGATAGATTGGACAAAGAAAATGTTGTATATATATACCATGGAATACTATGCAGCCATAAAAAACAGTGAGTTTGTGTCCTTTGCAGGGACTTGGATGAATCTGAAAACCATCATTCTCATCAAACTGACACAAGAACAGAAAGCCAAATACCACATGTTGTCACTCATAGGTGGGTGTTGAACAATGAGAACACATGGACTCAGGGAGAGGAGTATCACACACTGGGGGCAATTGGGGGGGTAGGGGAGAGAAAGCAGGGAGTGGGGAGGGTGAGGAGGGATACCATGGGGAGAAATGCCAGATATAGTATGCAACTAAAGTAAAATTTAAAGAAAAAGAAGATTGGGATCACTAAAACACACACACACACACACACACACACACTTTTCCCAGACCTGGTTAAATCTTCCCAAACCATTTTGAATCCCTTATTTTAATTTTCTAGGGCTTTCTAAAAATTGAAATAGCAGTGTCTTCCTAGGATTGTATTGACTGTAGTAGCTCTTTGAAGAAAAATATCTGACATATGGATTCTTCAGATTCTTTTTTCTCATTAATACAAATTCTTATGTATCTTTCAATGAGATGGGGATGTTCAAAATTTTTCCTAGTGATAATTCAATTACTTAATTTTATTACTCATTAACTCTCCCATAATAGTAATGACAATGTCAGGATAACTGCCACAAGCAAACAACCCTTCTTCATGGCTGAGAGAAGGATATATGCAGGTCACGTCCTATCATACAGTTTATTAAATATAGAGCTTTGCTAAGGGGTCCCAACATCATACTTGTTTCAAACTACAGAATATATAACTCTTCATAAAAATCTGTCCTATATTCATGAGTAAAAGAATGTGCAAATAAAAAACTAGCTGCACAATCAAGATTTTTTACACTACAATTATATGCATTTCCAGTAAATGTTGACTGCATACCATAGCCAGGTAATGTCAGGCTTATAGGTGTGCTGGAGATGATTCTGATTCATAATTCATGTAATTCAAGGTGCACCTGTGCACACCAGACCGTATGACACTGTTTATCAGAAATGTTCCGGGACAGCAAAACATTTAGGTAAACAAGGTTTTGTGTAATCAGGGGAGTTACAGGGTAATTTATTCATGTCAAGAGACATAACCTAGATTTGAGTAGGAGGTAGTTTCAAATTGAAGATTTAAAGTCTGAGGAACTCTAAATACACAAATACAGGATTCCCAAATTTCATTAGCAACTTTGATGTGTATGCTGGTTTGCATTTTAAACACGTCAAAATAAGTTGTTTGGAATCCTAAGGTAATCCCCAAGACAGTGAAAAATTTAAAACATAAACATTCACATGTTTGGCTAAACAGGGATTTTTAAATATAATTTCTATTGAGGCTAAATTCAGCCTGTGGTGAAGCAAGGAATCTGCTTATGGGAATTTGGGCTGTACTATTGGGTTCCCCAAATTCATTCTTTAGTCTTCAAATATTAAAATAATTCTGCACACAAACAAAGCTTTCTACACAATTACTCATTTTGCACTTCAGTTTTTCCTGTTTATTCAAGTCATATGAATTCTAACATTTGTTTGATGATTGCTTTGCTGATTAATTTCCTGACAAACTTGGTGCTTTCTGATCTTCACTGTATTTTACTTCATGGGTATACAATTCTTTCTCCTACAAGGAATAGTAATCTGTTCTATATTGCTATTATACCAAGAATCATAGGGATTGGACATTCACTATTTAGAGTTGTAAATTTTACTTAAAATGATCCCTACATCCCTTTTTATGTTTAATGACATCTCCATACTCTGGCATAAAAATGAGTCTTTGGTCAGATTCACAGACCTTATTTCTGTCTCTGAGAGGTGGCCCACTGAATTCCTTGGCCTCACCTAAGGTGGACAGTTGTGGGGAGATCCTTCTTGGGGACAGCATAACATTAGCAGGTGACTTCCTGTTGGCCTAACTTTGGTAGCCTGAGAATTGTTTAGACATTGAACAGTCTTTTCAATTCAGTCTTGGGTTTCTTAAATAATACATTCTGTCTAATATTGAGAAAATTTTTAGTCTATCTACTTTCTATCAAGCGCATTGGATGATAACCAAATCCAAAGGCTTTGTCTAAATATAAAGTTCTTTGATTTCTGTCTTTAAGCCACTAGCATCAGTGACGTACCCATTCCTACTTTAATGCACAATCCTTTGTTTATTTTGATTTAATGTCTGATTTTGTTATTTTTAAGGTAAAACATATCATAATCTCATATTGATTTTCCAATTGAAATTTAGAGCTTCAGGAATTTTCTTTTTTTATTTTTTATTTTTTATTTTTTTTTAATTTTTTATTTGATTATAGGTTTTGGGGTACATGAGCAGAGCATGCGAGACAGTTGCGTAGGTACACACATGGCAGTGTGCTTTGCTTTTCTTCTCCCCTTCACCCACATTTGGCATTTCTCCCCAGGCTATCCCTCCCCACCTCCCCCTCCCACAGGCCCTCCCCTTTCCCCCCCAATAGACCCCAGTGTTTAGTACTCCCCTTTCTGTGTCCATGTGTTCTCATTTTTCATCACCCACCTATGAGTGAGAATATGCGGTGTTTCATTTTCTGTTCTTGTGTCAGTTTGCTGAGGATGATGTTCTCCAGATTCATCCATGTCCCTACAAACGACACGAACTCATCATTTCTGATTGCTGCATAATATTCCATGGTGTATATGTGCCACATTTTTCCAATCCAGTCTATTATCAGTGGGCATTTGGGTTGATTCCAGGTCTTTGCTATTGTAGACAGTGCTGCAATGAACATTTGTGTACATGTGTCCTTATAGTAGAACGATTTATAGTCTTTTGGATATATACCCAGTAATGGGATTGCTGGGTCAAATGGAATTTCTATTTCTAAGGCCTTGAGGAATCGCCACACTGTCTTCCACAATGGTTGAACTAATTTACACTCCCACCAACAGTGTAAAAGTGTTCCTTTTTCTCCACATCCTCTCCAGCATCTGTTGTCTCCAGATTTTTTAATGATCGCCATTCTAACTGGCGTGAGATGGTATCTCAATGTGGTTTTGATTTGCATGTCTCTGCTGACCAGTGACGATGAGCATTTTTTCATATGATTGTTGGCCTCATATATGTCTTCTTTCGTAAAGTATCTGTTCATATCCTTTGCCCACTTTTGAATGGGCTTGTTTGTTTTTCTCCTGTAAATTTGCTTGAGTTCTTTGTAAATTCTGGATATCAGCCCTTTGTCAGATGGGTAGACTGCGAAAATTTTTTCCCATTCTGTTGGTTGCCGATCCACTCTAGTGACTGTTTCTTTTGCCGTGCAGAAGCTGTGGAGTTTCATTAGGTCCCATTTGTCTATTTTGGCTTTTGTTGCCAATGCTTTAGGTGTTTTGTTCATGAAGTCCTTGCCTACTCCTATGTCCTGGATAGTTTTGCCTAGATTTCCTTCTAGGGTTTTTATGGTGCCAGGTCTTATGTTTAAGTCTTTAATCCATCTGGAGTTAATTTTTGTGTAAGGTGTCAGGACGGGGTCCAGTTTCTGCTTTCTGCACATGGCTAGCCAGTTTTCCCAACACCATTTGTTAAACATGGAGTCCTTTCCCCATTGCTTGTTTTTGTCAGGTTTATCAAAGATTGTATAGTTGTATGTATGTTGTGTTGCCTCCGGTGCCTCTGCTTTGTTCCATTGGTCTATATCTCTGTTTTGGTACCAGTACCATGCTGTTTTGATTACTGTAGCCTTGTAGTATAGTTTGAAATCCGGTAGTGTGATGCCCCCCGCTGTGTTCTTTTTGCTTAGAATTGACTTGGCAATGCGGGCTCTCTTTCGGTTCCATATGAAGTTCATGGTGGTTTTTTCCAGTTCTGTGAAGAAAGTCAATGGTAGCTTGATGGGGATAGCGTTGATTCTGTAAATTACTTTGGGCAGTATAGCCATTTTCACGATATTAATTCTTCCTAACCATGAACATGGAATGTTTCTCCATCTGTTTGTGTCCTCTCTGATTTCGTTGAGCAGTGGTTTGTAGTTCTCCTTTAAGAGGTCCCTTATGTTCCTTGTGAGTTGTATTCCAAGGTATTTTATTCTTTTTGTAGCAATTGCGAATGGCAGTTCGCTCTTGATTTGGCTTTCTTTAAGTCTGTTATTGGTGTAGACGAATGCTTGTGATTTTTACACATTGATTTTATATCCTGAGACTTTGCTGAAGTTGTTTATCAGTTTCAGGAGTTTTTGGGCTGAGGCGATGGGGTCTTCTAGGTATACTATCATGTCGTCTGCAAATAGAGACAATTTGGCTTCCACCTTTCCTATTTGAATACCCTTTATTTCTTTTTCTTGCCTGATTGCTCTGGCTAGAACTTCCAGTACTATATTGAATAGGAGTGGTGAGAGAGGGCATCCTTGTCTAGTGCCAGATTTCAAAGGGAATGCTTCCAGTTTTTGCCCATTCAGTATGATATTGGCTGTTGGTTTGTCATAAATAGCTTTTATTACTTTGAGATACGATCCATTGATACCGAGTTTATTGAGGGTTTTTAGCATAAAGAGCTGTTGAATTTTGTCAAATGCCTTCTCTGCGTCAATTGAGATACTCATGTGGTTTTTGTTTTTGGTTCTGTTTATGTGGTGAATTACGTTAATAGACTTGCGTATGTTGAACCAGCCTTGCATCCCCGGGATGAATCCTACTTGATCATGATGAATAAGTTTTTTGATTTGCTGTTGCAATCGGCTTGCCAATATTTTATTGAAGATTTTTGCATCTATGTTCATCATGGATATTGGCCTGAAGTTTTCTTTTCTCTTTGGGTCTCTGCCGGGTTTTGGTATCAGGATGATGTTGGTCTCATAAAATGATTTGGGAAGGATTCCCTCTTTTTGGATTGTTTGAAATAGTTTTAGAAGGAATGGTACCAGCTCCTCCTTGTGTGTCTGGTAGAATTCGGCTGTGAACCCGTCTGGACCTGGGCTTTTTTTGTGAGGTAGGCTCTTAATTGCTGCCTCGACTTCAGACCTTGTTATTGGTCTATTCATAGTTTCAGCTTCCTCCTGGTTTAGGCTTGGGAGGACACAGGAGTCCAGGAATTTATCCATTTCCTCCAGGTTTACTAGTTTATGCGCATATAGTTGTTTGTAATATTCTCTGATGATTGTTTGAATTTCTGTGGAATCTGTGGTGATTTCCCCTTTATCATTTTTTATTGCATCTATTTGGTTGTTCTCTCTCTCTTTTTTTAATCAATCTGGCTAGTGGTCTGTCTATTTTGTTGATCTTTTCAAAAAACCAGCTCTTGGATTTATTGATTTTTTGAAGGGTTTTTCGTGTCTCAATCTCCTTCAGCTCAGCTCTGATCTTAGTAATTTCTTGTCTTCTGCTGGGTTTTGAGTTTTGTTGATCTTGCTCCTCTAGCTCTTTCAATTTTGATGATAGGGTGTCAATTTTGGATCTCTCCATTCTCCTCATATGGGCACTTATTGCTATATACTTTCCTCTAGAGACTGCTTTAAATGTGTCCCAGAGGTTCTGGCACGTTGTGTCTTCGTTCTCATTGGTTTCGAAGAACTTCTTTATTTCTGCCTTCATTTCGTTGTTTACCCAGTCAACATTCAAGAGCCAGTTGTTCAGTTTCCATGAAGCTGTGCGGTTCTGGGTCTGTTTCTGAATTCTGAGTTCTAACTTGATTGCACTATGGTCTGAGAGGCTGTTTGTTCTGATTTCAGTTGTTTTGCATTTGTTGAGCAGTGCTTTACTTCCAATTATGTGGTCAATTTTAGAGTAGGTGTGATGTGGTGCTGAGAAGAATGTGTATTCTGTGGATTTGGGGTGGAGAGTTCTGTAAATGTCCACCAGGTTTGCTTGCTCCAGGTCTGAGTTCAAGCCCTGGGTATCCTTGTTGATTTTCTGTCTGGTTGATCTGTCTAGTATTGACAGTGGAGTGTTAAAGTCTCCCACTATTATTGTGTGGGAGTCTAAGTCCTTTTTTAAGTCATTAAGAACTTGCCTCATGTATCTGGGTGCTCCTGTGTTGGGTCCATATATGTTTAGGATCATTAGCTCTTCTTGTTGTATCGATCCTGTTACCATTATGTAATGGCCTTCTTTGTCTCTTTTGATCTTTGTTGCTTTAAAGTCTATTTTATCAGAGATGAGAATTGCAACTCCTGCTTTTTTTTGCTTTCCATTAGCTTGGTAAATCTTCCTCCATCCCTTTATTTTGAGCCTTTGTGTATCCTTGCATGTGAGATGGGTTTCCTGGATACAGCACACTGATGGGTTTTGGATTTTTATCCAATTTGCCAGTCTGTGTCTTTTGATTGGTGCATTTAGTCCATTTACATTTAGGGTTAATATTGTTATGTGTGAATTTGATACTGCCATTTTGATGCTAAGTGGCTGTTTTGCCTGTTAGTTGTTGTAGATTCTTCATTATGTTGAAGCTCTTTAGCATTCAGTGTGATTTTGGAATGGCTGGTACTGATTGATCCTTTCTATGTGTAGTGCCTCTTTTAGGAACTCTTGTAAAGCAGGCCTGGTGGTGACAAAATCTCTGAGTACTTGCTTGTTCACAAAGGATTTTATTCTTCCTTCACTTCTGAAGCTCAGTTTGGCTGGATATGAAATTCTGGGTTGAAAGTTCTTTTCTTTAAGAATGTTGAATATTGGCCCCCACTCTCTTCTGGCTTGTAGTGTTTCTGCCGAGAGATCTGCTGTGAGTCTGACGGGCTTCCCTTTGTGGGTGACCCGACCTTTCTCTCTGGCTGCCCTTAGTATTCTCTCCTTTATATCAACCCTGTTGAATCTGACGATTATGTGCCTTGGGGTTGCTCTTCTTGCGGAATATCTTTGTGGTGTTCTCTGTATTTCCTGCAATTGAGTGTTGGCCTGTCTTGCTAGGTGGGGGAAATTTTCCTGGATGATGTCCTGAAGAGTATTTTCCAGCTTGGATTCATTCTCTTCGTCCTCTTCTGGTACACCTATCAGACGTAGGTTAGGTCTTTTCACATAGTCCCACATTTCTTGGAGACTTTGTTCATTCCTTTTTGTGCTTTTTTCTCTGATCTTGGTTTCTCGTTTTATTTCATTGAGTTGGTCTTCGACTTCAGATATTCTTTCTTCTGCTTGGTCAATTCGGCTATTGAAACTTGTGTTTGCTTCGCGAAGTTCTCGTATTGTGTTTTTCAGCTCCTTTAATTCATTCATATTCCTCTCTAAGGTATCCATTCTTGTTATCATTTCCTCGAATCTTTTTTCAAGGTTCTTAGTTTCTTTGCATTGATTTAATACATGATCTTTTAGCTCACAAGAGTTTCTCATTATCCATCTTCTGAAGTCTAATTCCGTCATTTCGTCACAGTCATTCTCCATCCAGCTTTGCTCCCTTGCTGGTGAGGAGTTTTGGTCTTTTCTAGGAGGCGAGGTGTTCTGGTTTTGGGTGTTTTCCTCCTTTTTGCACTGGTTTCTTCCCATCTTTGTGGATTTGTCCGCTGGTCGTCTGCGTAGTTGCTGACTTTTCGTTTGGGTCTCTGAGTGGACACCCAGAATGTTGATGATGAAGTATTTCTGTTGCTTGGTTTTCCTTCTACCAGTCTAGCCCCTTCGCTGTACGACTGCTGAGGTCCGCTCCAGACCCTGCTTGTCTGGGGTGCACCTCTAGTAGCTGTGGCACAGCGAGGGATGCTACCAGTTTCTTTTTCTGCTCTCTTTGTCCCAGGATGATGCCTGCCTAATATCAGTCTTTTGGATATAGAGGGGTCAGGGAGCTGCTTGAGGAGACAGTTTGTACTTTATAGGGGTTTAATTGCTGAGCTGTGCACTCTGTTGTTCATTCAGGGCTGTTAGGCTGCTATGTTTGATTCTGCTGCAACAGAGCTCATTAAAAAACCCTTTTTTTTTTTTCTCAAATGCTCTGTGTTGAGGGGTTTGGGCTTTATTTTTGGATGTCCGATCAGGTGTCCTGCCCAGCTAGAAGGCAGACTAGCCACTGTTTGGCTGCCGAAGCTCCGCCCTGCTGTTGTGTGATTCGCGCTGTTCCTGCTGGCTCTGCTGTGGTCTCCGCCACGCCCTGCGGCGGAGTCTCTTCGTTGTAGCGTGTTGCCTCAGCAACGGCAGGCTGCGTCAGCAGTGGGCATGTATCTCAGTTTGGGCGGGTTGCCTCGGCAACGGCTGGCTGCGTCAGCAGTGGGCATGTATCTCAGTTGGGGCGGGTTGCCTCAGCAACGGCTGTCTGCGTCAGCAGTGGGCGTGTATCTCAGTTGGGGCCGGTTGCCTCGGTAGTGGTGGACGCCCCTCCCCCACAGAGCGTCTTGGACCGTCTGCTCGGGATAGTTTGAGATCGCGGTTTTGTTCATCCCACTGGGTATCCCAATCCCTGCAATCCCCTGGGCTGGCCTATTGTCCAAGTCTCGTTCAGTCTCAAGTCCAGCCCTCTCAAGTCCCAGGTTGCCGGTTCAACAGGGCACCTGGACAAGCGCGCCCTGTGGGGATTGCTGGGTAGGGCCGGCCGCCGCCGCCCCGGCTGCCGGCTTCGCCAGGCAGACCTACTGCCTGGCGTCCCGTGTCTTTTTTATACTTGGGAGTTTCCCCGTTCTGTGGGCAACAAAGATCAGTCTGGAAATGCCGCTCTGACTCACCGTTTGCAGATTCAACGAGAAGAGCTCCAATCCTGGGTTGTTCTCACAGCGCCATCTTGAGTCCTCATCCCAGGAATTTTCTTAATTGTTTAAATCTCATATGCCTATTTCCTAGTACCTAAGAACTCTCATTCTCAAAGAAATGAGGAATAAGAGAATTAAAATATCTTATGCACACAACAATCTCAGAATGGTAATAAAAACATTATGATCAATTATATGACTATGGAAAACAACATAAGACTTTGCTGCATTTCTGTATATAACACTAGGAATGTACAGTCAAATTATTGTTTTAAAGTCACTTATAGTTTTTATTTGTGTGGTTTTGCTAGCAACTCAGTATACATTAGGTTCACTTATTTTTATTTACTTTTGAATTTTTAGAAATTACTTTTTTAAATCAAACTTTATGCTCATGTAAAATATTTACAAAGTTCCAAAATCAAAACAACAAAAGTAAGTACATTTAAGGAAGACAATCATTTAACGTTGTCTCCCTTACCTTATTCTCTCCCTCTTACTTTGGTGACCACATTTTATAACATCCATTTTTTGATACTGAAACAGTCATATTTGTCTCTCTGTTTTTTAGGTTATAGTTGCATACTATTAGTTGCCTATCTGTAAAATATATTAAATAATTTCAGGTCTGTAAAATATAATAAATAACAAAAGCTATTTTGGAGAAAAATCACTTAATATATTTTATAGATAACTCCTTAGTAGAATGTAAAGACATTCCTTATTTTTTCTATGACTGCATAATATTCTACTATATAAAGCTATATGATAATTACATTTCCTATTAAAAATATTTGAGTTGTTCTTAACTCTATTATAAAAAATCACTTTTAAATATGTATTTTTATATTTTTGTCAGGGTGTCTTTGGGATATATTTCTAGAAGCGGAATTAATGATTTCAAAGACACACTGGTAATATATGCAAATGCCTATTTCTCACTCTAACCTTGCCAACATAAATTATCAAAACTTTTGGATTCATGCCAATAAAATAGATGAAAAACATTGGCATCTTGGTGTAGTTTTAATTTGCACTTTTCCTAATTTGTGTAAAGTTAAATGCCTTTTATATATTTAAGTGGTATTTATATTACATTTCTTGTAAACTGCTCATTCACTAGACCACTTTATATATAGTTGTCCTTCTTTGCTTCTGTTTCTGTTAAAACAAAATATGTATTTGGAAATTGTAACCTTTTAGCCATGACTTGGATTGCAAATTTTTCCCCTACTTTATCCATTTGCTTTTTATTGTGTTTATAATGCCTTGTGCCACCCAGAAGTATATGTACTTCTGCATGGCAAAATAATATGTATTATATTACATGTAATATGTATCAGATTACATGTATATATGTGTGACATTAAATGCACATATGTAAATAATTAAGATATTTATGAAGCCATACTTACATAAACAATCAGATGAATAATATAAGAAAAAAATAATTTTTTTGCATAAAAATTTTCCATAATAAACGTAAATTCTTTCCCCTGCTCCTCGCCAGGAGGTGGAACTTAATTTCCTTCCCGTTAAATATAGACTGGATTTAGTAATTTGCTTCTAACAATAAAAAACAAGAAGGGAAAAGGAATTTACTATGGAGAAATTCAGACATCCCCTCAAACAAGTAATTAAGGTTGCCATCACCACCAGTGATAAGTCATGTTGATACTGTATACCCTCTGGTATAATATAATGAGCAGGAAATTTCACTTTGTAGTGTTCTTCCCCAAAATCCATAACTCCAATTTAATCATGAGAAAATATCAGACAAATTAAAATTGAGAAACCTTCTAAAAGATGCCCAACAAGGATTCTTCAAAAGTGTGAAAGTCATGAAAAACAAGAGAAGACTGAAAAATTGTCACATATTGGCAGAAACAAACGAACAAACAAAAACATGGTGAATAAATGCAATGTGGTGTCCTGGATGAGATTTTGGAACAGAAAAAGGACATTAGTGGGAAAACTGGAGAAATCGGACTAAGGTTTGTAATTTAATTAATGGTATTGCACTAATGTTAATTTCTTAATTTTAACAAACTCACAATAATTATGTAAGATGCCAACATTAGGGGAAGCTGAATAAAATAATATATAGAAATTCCCTGTACCACGTACAACTTTTCTCTAAATGCAAAATTATTTCGAGATTAAAATTTTTTTTTTAAAGCTTGAAAGTAATAAAAAATACTTGGATAAGAATTTTACTAAAAAAAGCATAATTAATGACAATATTACATAAAGGGACAGAATGGAGGAAAAATATTTATAATCTCTCTCTCTCCCTCCCTAGATAGATTAGATAGATGATAGAGATAGATAGAGAGGTGATACAGATGACTGACTGGCTGACAGACAGACAGACAGACAGACAGACAGACAGACAGACAGATAGATAGATAGATAGATGATAGATAGATAGATAGATAGATAGATAGATGATAGATAGATAAAAAGCCCCTACAAATCAATAAGAGAAAGGCAAACAATCTAGTACAAAAACTGGACAAAGCATATGGATTGGAAAGCAAATACAGAAGAATAAATACCTATAACCAATATTTCTACAAGAAGATTCTGAATAATTAGAGAAATGCAAATTGGCAGGGCTCAGTGGCTCTCGCCTATAATACCAGCACTTTAGGAGGCCCAGGCAGGCAGATCGCTTGAGCCCAAGAATGTAAGACTACCCTGGGCAACATGGCAACACCCTGTCTCTACTAAAAAGACAAAAATTATCCTGGCGTGGTGGCAGGTGACTGTAATCGCAGCTACTCGGGAGGCTGAGACAGGAAAATCACTTGGACCTGGGAGGAGAAGGCTGCAGTGAACAGAGATCCAGATCGAACCACTGACCTAGCCTGGGTGACAGAGCAAGACCCTGTCTCAAATTAAAAAAAAAAGAATATCCATTACCTGGATCATTTATCATTTCTATGTATTGAGAATATTTCTAGACACCTCTTCTAGCTATTTGAAATATACAGTACATTGTTGTTAACTATAGTCGCCCTACTCTCCTATAGAACATTAAAATTTATTTCTTCCAGCTCATTGTGTATGTGTACCTACTATCCAACTTCTCTTCATCCTCCCTACCCTTCAAAACACACGCTTCCTGGCCTCTGGTAACTATCATTAATGATTTTTACTTTAATATTTATAAATGAGGTTTATCTGTAGTTTTATTTTTTGATTAATTTTCATCACTCCAGATTTTAAAATCATTATTACACTTCCTTTTCAAAGATAATTTAAAATATTGATATATGCTACAACATGAACTTGAAAAAATATGCAAAATAAGATACAAAATACCACAAATTGTATGAATTAATTTATATGAAATCTATTAAAAAGGCAAATCTCTAGAGCCAGAAAGTAAATTAGTGGTTGCCTAATTAGTGGTTAGGGCCAGCAGTGAATATGAGGATTAGCTATAAATGGGCAGGAGAAATCATACTGTGGTAATGACAATGTCCTCAAAACTGGTTGTGGTGATAAAAACACAACTTAGCAACTTACTAAAAACTGTTAAATTGTACATTTAAAATGAAGATGAATTTTATGGTATAAAACTCATACTTCAATAAAGTTGCTAAAGACACAAATGTTTGAAAATGTAAATGTATTTCTACCAAAACATTGTTTTGTTTAATGGAGAAAATAAAGTTGGACTTTTTCTTCCTTTCTATGCTGTAGAATAGTTTTAGTAGAATGGAAATCATTTGATAAATAATTGGTGGAATAACCAAAACAATGATTGGGCCTGGTGATTTATCGCTTATTGGGGTGAAGAAGTAGGAGGAACTCCTTAACATTTTTTTTTGTTTGTTTCCTCTGTTATGATTCTCCTGTTTAGATTTTCTCTCTACTTAGGTCAATTTGGTAAGTCATATATTTCTTTCAAAAATTATTTTTTCTAGGTTTTAAAGTATATGTAAATATATTATTTATCTCATAATGTAATTATTAATCATATGATTATTTTCCTATTACAGTTAATGTTTATGTTTTATTCCATTTTCCTTTGATTAAGCCAGATTATATTCAATCTGTTTTATTGATCTTATTTCAAATAATGACATCTGGATTCACAAAACATGTCTTGGTAACAGTTGTTCTTAGTAAATTCTCCTACGTTTGTCTTGTACCCTTTAAATATGTGAGATTACATATATGTGTGTGGGTGTATGGTGTATATATTATATGTAAATATATATACATATAAATATATATATATATTTAAGAGAGATCTTTGAATCATGAACTTCAGAGATCCTTGAATCATGAACTTCAGTTAATTATTCTTCCCCATTGCTTTGGTTTTCATATTTGAGGAAACCTGTTGTACAAATAATCACATCTTGTTCTATATTATATATCTGTGAGTATCTCTTGAAATTTGCCAACACTTATATCATCTTTTTAGATAACTTTATTGGGGCATAACTTATGCCCCATAAGTTAACTCACTTTAAGCATAGAGTTTCATAAATTTTAGTAAATTTATACAGTTGCACAAAATCACCATGATCCAATTTAAGAGCACTTTTATCATACCAAATCCTTTCCCCATTTATATTTGCCATCAATCTCTTCCCTCAGCCAGAATCAGACACCATAAGTGTTTTTACTCTATATAGTTCTGTATTTCATAGGATTTTTACCTAAATTAAATCATACAATAAATACCTTTTTGTGTCTGTCTTCTTTACATTGTAAAATATATGTGAGGTCTATTTGTGTTACTAAATATGTTGTTTCTTTCTGTTTCTGAGTAATATTCCATTGTATGAATATACCAGATTTTAATTCTCTATTTGCCAGTTGATAGACACTTCGATTGCTAGCAATTATTGGTTATTATATATAGTGTTGCTATGAATATTTTTGTACAAACCAACACTTGGCAATGTAAGTCTCCTGATTATAGCCATTTTAGTGACTATGCAGTAATATCACCTTATGGTTTTAATTGGCATTTTTTTCTAATAAATAATTTTTAGAGTCATTTTTAAATCATTTTCAAAAATTTTTCTCAGAAAGAATTAACATTTTATTTTATTTATTTAAAAATAGAGACAGGGTCTTGCTCCATCACTCAGGCTGGAGTGCAATGACACAATTATAGCATACTGCAACCTCAAACTCCTGGTTCTGGGCAATCCTCTCACTTCAAACTCCTGAGTAGCTGGTACTACAGGCAATGCCACTGCATCCAGATAATTTTATTTTTTATTTTTATACTTGTTAAGGTCAAATCTCACTATGTTACCTAGCCTAGTCTCAAACTCCTAGCTTCAAACCATCCTTCCACCTTGGCCTCCCACAGTGCTGAGATTACAGAAATGAGCCACAACACCCAGACCTGAATTGTCATTTAATTTTCTTGATGTATTATTTTCTTTTATACATGTGCCCAGTATCAGATCTAAGAAATCAATACCTAAATTAAGGCGCATATATATATACACACACACACACACACATATGACCTAAGGTGCATGTGTGTATAGGTATGCATGTACACTAAGGTATACATACACACATGTATGTGTGTATGTATACACACACATGTATGTGTGTATGTATACACACACACAAACACACACTATATATATATACACACACCTATACACTAAGTTATATATACCTTAGTGTATATACATACATATATACACGCACACCTTAGTGTGCGTGTATATATATATATATATACATATACACCTTAGAGTGTGTGTGTGTGTGCATTTATATGTGTATATATGAATATATAAATCCCATGTAATTTTTCTAAAAATTGTATACTATTAACTCTTATATTTTGCTCTGTACCACATTTTAGTTAATACTGGTTTATATTGCAAGACAAGGAGATCAGTCTTTTAAAAAAATTCCTTTTTTTTGTTTTGTTTGGTTTTGGTACTTTCCTTTCTCCCTGCAGTTTTGCCTTTCTGTCCTTTTCCTTTCTTTCTTTTGCTCCTTCCTTTTTCTTCTTTCTTTCTTCTTGGATATTATAATATTTAATGGTACCAACACCAAATTTTAAAAAGATAGTTTTGCCCATTGAATTGTGAATTCAATTTATTCCTTTAAAAACTAAATTGGCTTCACATGTGAGAGTTAACTTTTGAGCATTCAATTAATTTCTGCTGACTGTCTTCCATTGATCTATATATGTATTCTCATGTCCATCATAAACTTCCAATTACTCTAGTTTTTTAGAACATTCTAAAATATGTTATAATGTCTTCCAACTTGGTTATACTTTTACAAAATATCTATGAAAATTTTAGGACCTTTACATTTCATATACATTTTAGGATCAGAATATGCATATCTGCAAATAGAAAAAGAAAAAGAACACCTTTATATTTTTAAAAGAACACACAGATATCACAGGGATTTGTAGATCACTTTGGGAATAACTGCCATCATAATAATATTGTCTTTGAATCTATAAACACAGTAAATTGACAATTTATTTAGATATTTACTTTCAGCAATATTTGTAGTTTTCAGTAAGGTAGTAGAAAAGAAAGCTCCAGACTTCATTTCCTCACAAAGACAATAATTTCCCAATTATATATTTTCAAAAATCTTTATGAGAACTCTAGAAACCAGTTAAGGAGTCAGAGTCCAAATAATTTTCTCTTTTTTTATTGCATTTTAGGTTTTGGGGTACATGTGCAGAACTTGCAAAATAGTTGTATAGGTACACACATGGCAGAGTGTTTTGCTGCCTTCCTCCTCTTCACCCACATTTGGCATTTCTCCCCAGGCTATCCCTCCCCAGCTACCCCCGCCGCTATCCCTCCCCTATTCCCCCCAATAGACCCCAGTGTTTAGTACTCCTTCCCTGTGTCCATGCGTTCTCATTTTTCATCACCCACCTATGAGTGAGAATATGCAGTATTTCATTTTCTGTTCTTGTGTCAGTTTGCTGAAAATGATGTTCTCCAGATTCATCCATGTCCCTACAAAGGACACGAACGAATCATTTTTGATTGCTGCATAATATTCCATGGTGTATATGTGCCACATTTTCCCAGTCCAGTCTATCATCAATGGACATTTGCGTTGGTTCCAGGTCTTTGCTATTGTAAACAGTGCTGCAATGAACATTCGTGTGCAAGTGTCCTTATAATTTTCTAAAATAAACTAATGTAAAAAAAGTTTTAGATATGATATCAAAAGCACAGGCAAGAAAAGCAAAAATACAACCTGCAGAATTTAGAAAATATTTGCAAATCTTATATCTGATAAGTGGTAATATCAACAATATATTTTTTAAAAACTCAAGCTACCATATGATCCAGCAATACCACTAGCGGGTATATATCCAAAAGAACTGAAAAACAAGATCTCGAACATGCTTCTATGTGTTGCCCCATTATTCACAATAGCCAAGACATGGAACCAACATAATTGCCCATGGACATGATGATGGATAAAGAAATTTGGTATATACTTGAATTAGAATAGTCTCTAGCCTTAAAAAAAAAGGAAATTCTGAAAAATGCTACAACATAGATGAACCTTGAAGACATTATGCTAAGAAAAATAAGCCAGTAGCTAAAGTACAAATAATACATGATTCCACATACATGAGGAATTTAACAGAGGCAAAGTTACAAAAAGAAAGAAGCATGATGGTTGACAGAAGAAAGAGATACGGAAAGGGGGAGTTGTTCAATGGGTATAGAATTTTACTTTTGTAAGATGAAAAAGTTTTAAATATTTGTTATACAACAATGTACATATCGTTAACACCATGGTAATATACATGATAATTATAATAAATTTTATGTTTTTACCATAATAAAAATATTTTATGGTTGTCAGGATAAAAATATTATACATTTTGTTAAATTTATAAATACATATCTTTTGAGATGATTTTATAACACAATTTTTATTTAGCTTTGTTTTTGGTTAAAATACAACCAAATATTCATTGGTTATATTTCAGGAATACAATTAATTTTTTACCCTTGCTAAACTTGCTTATTAGTTCTGATAGTTTTCATAAATTTATGTTTTTCCATAAATGTAATCATATAGCCTGCAAATAAATACAATTTCCTCTACTTTCCAATATTTATGCCTTTCATTTCTAATTATTGTATTAGTGCATTAGCTAGAAGTTTCTAGATTATGTTTATAAGAAGTGAGCAGACATTTTTGCCTTATTCCCCATATTAAGTGGAATTCAATATTCCACCATCAAGTGTATTACCTGTATTTGTAGATACTCTAATCAGTTGAGAACGTTATCTTCTATTGCAACTTTATAGAGAGTTTTTATCAAGAAAGGGTTGTATTTTGTCAAATGCTTCTTTTTTTCATCCATTGTGATAATCATGTGCTATGTATCATTTAAGAGTATGGTGCATTACATGAAAATGTAACATATTATGTTTAATATTTAATATGTTAAACCAACCTTGCATTGTTGGATAAACCTCTCTTGGTCATGGTGCAAATTTTCTTTTGTTTCTGGACTCTGCTAAAATGTTGTTAAAAGTATCTAAACCTATGTTCATAAGTGATATTGACTGTAGTTTTCTTTTCTTGTGGTATCTCTTTCTGAGTTTATTAGCATGTTAATACTGGTCTCATAAAATAAGTTGGAAATTCTACTTTTTCTCATTTAATTTTGTATTTTTATTAAAGAATACCTGAGGTTGGGCAATTCATGAAGAAAAGTGGCATATTTAGCTCATGGTTCTGCAGGCTGTACAAGAATGGCACCAGCATCTGCTTCTGGTGAGGCCTTCAGGATGCTTCCATTCATGAAAGAAAGTGAAAGAGAGCTAGTGTGTGCAGAAATCACATGGAGAGAAAGGAAGCAAGAGACAGAGGTAGGAAGTGTCAAGCTCTTTTTAATAAGCTGGTCTAATAGTGAACTCACTCACCTCTAAGGGAAGGCATTAATCTTTTCATAAGGGATCTGCCTCTATGACCCAAACACCTCTCAGTAGGCCTCACCTCCAACATTGGGGATCAAATTTCAACATGAGGTTTAGATGAGACAAACATCCAAATTATAGCAGACCTCCTCTATTTTCCGATGTAGTTTGTGTAGAATATTATTTCTTCATTAAATGTTTGATAGAATTCACCCATTAAACCATCTGATCCTTTCTTGTAGAAAGATTTTTATTACTAATTAAATTTTCTCACTTGAAATAGGTAAATTCAGGTTTTTAAGTTATTCTGTGTCACTTTTGGTAATTTGTGCCTTTCTACTAATTTTCTCATTTACAGTTAAACTAATTCATTGACATAAAATTGGTCATGACAATTTTTTTTTATAATCATTTTACTTTCTGCAGGAGTGTAGTAATATCCATTCTTTCCTTCTTAACCTTGGTAATTTTATTCTTCATGGTCATTTTTCATTTGATTAGTCTATCTAAATGTTTATTATTTTCATTATCTGGTCAAAGACCTGACTTCAGGTTTAATTTCTATTGTTTTCTGTTTATTTTATTGTTTTCTGCCTAATATTTATTCTCACCATTCTACTTACAGTGAGTTTGATTTGTTCACATGAGTTTGTGAAATGGAAGCTTAGATTATTGAATATAGATCTTTTTCCTATTTAATAAAATTGTTTGAAGTTATAAATGTCTCCCTAAATGCTGCTTCAGCAGAATTCCATACATTTTAACATATTATGTATTTTTCTCATCCAGTACATTTAAAAATAACCTGGTAATTGCTTTTTTGAAATGCTTGCATTATTTAAAACTATGTTGTATAATTTCAAATATTTGCAATTTCCCAAGTTGCTTTCTATTCTTGATTTCTAATTTTACTGTGGTGTACTCACAGTTTCTTTTTTTTTTTTGAGAAAGAGTTTTCACTCTTGTTGCCCATACTGGAGTACATTGGCATGATGTCAGCTCATGGCAACCTCCACCTCCCCAGCTCAAGCAATTCTCCTGCCTCAGCTACCCTAGTAGCTGGGATTACAGGCATGTGCCACCACACCCAGCTAATTTTGTATTTTCAATAAAGGCAGGGTTTCTCCATGATGGTCAGGATGGTCTTGAACACCTGACCTCAGGTGATCTGCCCACCTGAGCTTCCCAAAGTACTGGGATTACAGGCATGAGCCACCGCACCTGGCCAGAAATTTTTTATCTCTTTTATATTTATCATAATTTGTTTGATGCTCTAGTATATGGTCTATCCTGTGGAATATTCCACACATAATTGAAAAGAATGTGTAGTCTTTTGTTTGAGGTAGAGTATTTTCTATGATAATTAGGTCAACTTATTTTGGCATTAATCAAGTCTTTAATGTCTTTACTGACTTTCTGTCTGTACTACAATTTACTAAAAGGGAAGTGTGAAAATAACTATAATTGTCAATTACTTATTACTGTTTTCGAATCCATCATGTTGTATACATACTTTAGGGGGTCTGTTGTTAGTTGTGCATATATGTGTGTGTGTGTGTGTGTGTGTGTGTGTATTTACATAACTGTTATATCTTGATATGTTCAGACTCATCATTGTGATGTGTTGTTCTTTGTCACTAATAACATGTCTTTTCCAAGTTTATTTTGTCTGATATCAATATTGTCACTTGTCTTAGTCTGTTTTTTGTTACTATTTTAGGATACCTGAGATTTGGGTAATTTATTTCAAAAATAAATTTATTTAGCTTATTATTCTGGAAGCTGAAAGCCCAATAGCATCTACTGGCATCTGGTGAGGGCCTGTTGGCTGCATCATCACATAACAAGGGGCATCACATGGCGATAGAGCAACAGTGTGCCAGCTTAGGTCTCTCTTCTTATAAAGCTGCCAGACCCCTGGTGGAACTCTCAGTCTGATGATCTTACATAATCTTAATTAACTCCCCAAAGTTCCATCTCCAAATATCATCAATAGCACCAATAAAGCTTGATTGTCATTGCTGCTTCCATGACATATCTTATCTTTCACTTTTACTTCAAACATAGTTGTATCTTTAAATTGAAATGTATAGCATATAGTTGGATCTGGCTTTTTTATTTAGTCTGACAACGGTCTCTTCCTTGGATTATGTTATTTAGTCCATTTTCATGTAATCATGGAAAATGTTCCAGTCATACAACTGTCCACCCCATCTATTGTGATACAGTACTGCCCTTTTATTTGCATTTTCACTTTTCACAGTTTCAGTTACCAGCAGCAAATTGTGGATCAAAAATGTTAAATGAAAAATCCTAGAAATAAGCAATTTATTAATTTTCAATTTGAAGACTTTTCTGAGTAACATGATTAAATCTTTAGTGTCCTACTTTTTCCCACTCATTTTAATGAAGACACAAATCAGCCCTTTACGCAGTGTCTCCACACTTTATACACTACTCATCCTTTAGTCACTCATCCTTTAGTTATAAGATTAACTGTTGCAGTATCACAGTGCTTGTGTTCAAATAACCTTTATTTTACTTAATAATAGTTCCAAAGAGCATGAGTAGAGATGCTGGTATGTTTTCATAATTATTCTATTTCATTATTAGTTATTATTGTTAATTTTTTACTGTGTCTAATTTATAAATTAAACTATATCATAGTTTGTTTAGAAAAACCATGTACAGGAAAAAAGATAGTATAGTCCTGTGTCACTTAACAATGGGTACACATTCTAAAAAAATGCATTGTTAAGTGATTTTGCCATTGTGCAAAAATCACAGAGTATACTTACACAAAACTAGATGGTATAGCCTATTATACATGTAGGCTAGGCTATCTGGTAAAGCCGTTACTCCTGGCCAAACATCTTTACATGTTAATGTATTAAATACTGTAGGCAATTTAACACAAGTGGTGTTTGTGTACCTAATATAGAAAATATACAGTACAAATATGACATAAAAAATGGTTTACTTGTATAGAGAACTTACAACAAATGGAGCCTGCAGGACTGAAAGTTGTTTTGAGTGAGTCGATGAGTGAGTGGTTGCTGAATGTGAAGGGATATAACACATTATGTACACTACTGTGGACTTTATAAACATTGAAAATTTCTTGATGATTTGACCCCTTTATTATTATATCATGACATTTTTGATTTTGTTTTTAAATTAAATACTATTTTATGTTATTTAAGTTTAGCTTCTCCTACTTGCTTTTGGGTTTTATTTACATGGAATATCTTTATTTTTTCATGTTCAATCTGTATGTGTCCTCAAAATGAAATGCATCTCTAGTTGGGTCTTATTTTTTTATACATTCAGCCACTCTATGTCTTCTGATTAGAGAATTTAATCCATTTATATTTAAGGTAATTATTGATAGGTAAGAACCTCCAACTGCCGTTTTGTTTATTGTTTTTTGATAGTTCTGTCAATCCTTTGTTTCTTTCTTTCTCTCTTGCTATCTTCCTTCATGAATATGTGGTTTTTTTCTAGTTCTCTACATGAATTCCTTACAGTTTGTCTTTTGTATATCCACCATAGGCTTTTCTTTGTGTTCTCATGAGGCTTACATAAAACTTAGAGTTATAGCAGGCTATTTTAAGCTGATAACAACTTAATTTTGATTGCACTAAAAAATTTTGCACTTTTACTTCTATCCCTTACATGTTATGTTTTTGATGTAATAAAGTGATTTCCCTTAAATTATTATAACTATTATTTATCTTATCTTTTAATTTTCATACTAAAAATATGTGATTTACATATGATTTCCAGAAAATATAACAATTATACTTACATATATACCACACATTAGAGTACCTAAGTATATAAAGCAACTAGTAATAGATTTTAAGAGAGAGATAGATGGCAATATAATAGTAGGGGACCTGAATGCCCAACTTGCAACAGTGGACAGATTAGTAGACAAAATTAATAAGGAAACATTAGATTTGTACTAAATTTTAGACAACACGGACCTGAGAGAAATATATAGAACATTTCATCAAACAGAAGCAGAATATACATTCTTCTCAAGAATGCATGGAACACTGTCCAGTTTAGATCACCTGTTAGGCAAAAATGAAATTAAAAGTATATAAATGGACACAGAACATATCAGAACTTGTGGAATGCAAAAGAAAAAGCAGTTATAAGAAGAAAGTCTTTAGTAATAAATACCTTTAGAAAAAAAAAAAAGAGAGAGAAGATTTCAAATAACCTAATGCTGCACCTCAAAATTCTGTAAAAAGAACAAACTAAGCCCAAAGTTACTAGAGGAAAGGAAACAACAAAGATTATATCAGAAATAATAAAATAGATGCTAAAAAAGAGATAGACAAATCATCAAAGGTTTCTGTAAAGACAAAATCAACAGACTTTTAGCTAGACAAAAAGAAAAACAGAAAATTTGCATTAATCAGAAATGAAAAAGAAAAAACTGATATCACAGAAATGCAAAATCATAAGAGATGAATATAAACAACTATACACCACATATTTTGTAACCTAGAAAAAAAATACACAATCTACCAAGACTGAATCATGAAGAAATAGAAACTCTAAACAAAGCAACTACAAATAAGAAGATAGAATCAGTAATAAAATGTTTCCCATCAAACAAAACCCTAGGACCTGATGGCTTTTCTGATGAATTTTACCAAATATTTTTAAAAAGTAATACCAATCCTACTGAAACTCTTCCTAAAAAAGTTAAAGAGGGAGAATACTTCCAGACTCATTTTACAAGACTACTATCCTGATAACAAACCTAGATAAGAACATTACAAAAAAAGAAAATTACAGGTGATTATTCTTATTGAACCTATGTGAAAAAATTCTGAACAAAATAAATGAAATTTAACAACACAATAAAGAATTGCTCACCATAATCTAGTGGAATTTATCCCTTCGGTGCAAAGATGTTTCAACATGGGTAACCAGTAAATGTGATATACCACTCCAAGAGAATGAAGGCCCAAGCCATGTGATCATCTCAATAGACACAGAAAAAGCATTTAAAACAATTCAGTAAACTTTCATGACAAAACTCCCAAAAAATTAGGTATGGACATGGATGAATCTGGAAACCATAATTCTCAGCAAATTGACACAAAAACAGAAAATCAAACACTGCATGTTCTCACTCATAGGCAGGTGATGAAAAAGGAGAACACAGGGATACAGGGAGGGGAGCATCCCACACTAGGGTCTGTTGGGGAGGGGCAAGGGAGGGACAGCGAGTGGGGGTGGGGAGGGATAACACAGGGAGAAATGCCAGATGTAGGTGACAGGGGGATGGGGGCAGGAAACCACATTGCCATGTGTGTACCTATGCAACAATCCTGCATGATCTGCACATGTACCCCAGAACCTAAAGTACAATAAAAAAATGTACTTTAACACAATAAAGGCCATATGTGACATGTCCATAGCTAACATCATTTCAACTGTGAAAAGTTGAAAGATTTTTCTCTAAGATCAGGAACAAAGCAAGAATACCCACTCTTACCACTTCTGTTCAATATAGTATTAGAAGTCCTAGCCAGAGAAGTTAAGTAACAGAAAGAAAAAAGGCACCTGAATTGTAAAAAAAAAAAAAAAAAAAAAAAAAAAGAAAGAAAAAGAAGTGAAATGGTCTCTGTGTGCCGACTGCATGATCTTATATACTTAAAAAAAACTAACAACTTGACCAAATAAAAAAAAAACTGTTAAAACTAGTAAATAAATTCAGTAAAAGTTGCAGGATACAAAATCATCACACAAAACTCAGTAGTGTTTCTATACACTAACAACAAATCATCTGAAAAAGAAATCAAGAAAACAATCCTACTTACAATAGCTAAAAAATAATAACCACACAGAGTAATCCCTTGGTATCTCCAAAGCATTGGTTCCAGGACCTCCCCACAGATATCAAAATGTACAGATGCTCAATTGCCTTACATAAAATGACATAACATTTGCATATAACCTATGCACATCTTCTCATGTACTTTAAATTTCTCTAGATTACCTATGCCATCTAAGGCAATATAAATGCTATCTAAATAGTTGTCATGCTGTATTGTTTAGGGAATTATGACATTTTTAAACCCTGTATATGTTCAGTACAGATTAACTGTTTTTAAAAATAGTTTTGATCTACAGTTGTTTAAATCCATGGATGCTGAACCTACAGATACAGAATGTCAACTGTCCATTGTTTACTTGAAAATTGCTTTGAAGATGACATAATTGTATATTTAGAAAACTCCATTGTCTTAGCCCAAAATCTCCTTAAGCTGATAAGCAACTTCAGCAAAGACTCAGGATCAACGTGGAAAAAAAAAATCTCAGGATCAATGTCTCACAAAATCAATGTGAAAAAAATCACAAGTATTCATATACACCAATAATACACAGAGAGCCAAAGCATGAGTGAACTCCCATTCACAATTGCTCCAAAGAGAATAAAATACATATGAAAACTTAAAGGATGTGAAGGACCTCTTCAAGGAGAACTACAACCCACTGCTCAAGAAAATAAGTGAGGACACAAACACATGGAAAAACATTCCATGCTTATGGATAGGAAGAATCAACATTGTGAAAATGGCCATACTGCCCAAAGTAATTTATAGATTCAATGCTATCCTCACCAAGCTACCACTGACTTGCTTCATGGAATTAGAAAAACTACTTTAAATTTCATATGGAACCAAAAAAAAAAAGCCCACATAGCCAAGAAAATCCTAAGCAAAAAGAACAAAGCTGGAGGCATCACACTATCTGCCTTCAAACTATACTACAAGGCTACAGTAACAAAAATAGCATGGTATTGGTACCAAAAC
The DNA here is from genome assembly GCF_049354715.1 of Callithrix jacchus. NCBI lineage: Eukaryota > Metazoa > Chordata > Mammalia > Primates > Cebidae > Callithrix > Callithrix jacchus. The sequence continues at coordinate 85,918,063 of NC_133512.1, read as the reverse complement.
AGAAATAAAGACCAATTTATTGTACCAATGTATTGTATCTGTATTGATACCAAAACAGAGATATATACAGAACAGAGGCCTCAGAAATAATGCAACACATTTACAATCATCTTGCAAACCTTTTGACAAACCTGACAAAAATGAACAATGGGGAAAGGATTCTCTATTTAATAACTGGTGGTGGGAAAACAGGCTAGCCATATGCAGAAAGATGGAAATTGGACCCCTTCCTTACATCTTATACAAAAAATAACTCAAGATGGATTAAAGACTTAAAAATAAAACCTAAAACTATAAAGAAACCTAAAACTTAGAAGAAAACCTAAGCGATATCATTCAGAACATAGGCATGGGCAAAGACTTCATGACTAAAACACCAAAAGCAACAAAAGTCAAAACTGACAAATGGGATCTAATTAAACTAAAGAACTTCTGCGCAGTAAAAGAAACTATTATCAGAGTGAACAGACAACCAACAGAATGGGAGAAAATTTTTGCAATCTATCTATCTGACAAAGGGCTAATACTCAGACTCTACAAAGAACTTAAACAAATGTACGAGGAAAAAAAACAACCCCATCAAGAAGTGGGTGAAGGATATTGAACAGAAACTTCTCGAAAGAAGATGTTTATGTGGCCAAAAAACATATGAAAAAAATGCTCATTATCACTGGTCATTAGAGAAATGCAAATCCAAACCACAGTGAGATAACATCTCATGCCAGTTAGAATGGCAATCATTGAAAAATTAGGAAATAACAGATTCCGGAGAGGATATGGAGAAATAGGAATGCCTTTACACTGTTTTTGGGAGTGTAAATTAGTTCAACCATTGTGGAAGACAGTGTGGCGATTCCTCAGGGATCTAGAATCAGAAATACCATTTGAGCCAGCAATCCCATTACTGGGGATATACTCAAAGGATTATAAATCATAGTGCTATAAAGACACATGTACATGTATGTTTATTGCAGCATTTTTCATAATAGAAAAGACTTGGAACAACCCAAATGTCCATCAGTAATAGACTAGAAAAAGAAAATGTGGCACATATACACCATGGAATACTATGTAGCCATAAAAATGGATGAGTTCATGCCCTTTGCAGGGACATGGATAAAGCTGGAAACCATCATTCTCAGCAAACTAACACAGGAACAGAAAACCAAACATTACATGTTCTTACTCATAAGTCAGAGTTGAACAATGAGAACACATGAACACAGGGAGGGAAACATCACACACCTGGGTCTGTCAGAGGTAGGTGTCTAGGCGAGGGATAGTATTAGGAGAAATACCTAACATAGATGACAGGTTGATGGGTGCAGCAAACCACCATGGCACTTATATACCTATGTAACAAACCTGCACATCTGTACATGTATCCCAGAACTTAAAGTCTAACAAATAAAAAACAAAAGAAAATTTCTAAGACCATAAATTTTAAATGTTCTCACTCCAAAAAACTATGTGAGGTAATGTATGTATTAAATAGCTTGGTTTTGCCATTCAACTATTTATACCTATATCAAGACTTCATATTTATACTATTACATGATGTTTTGACATAGGTATAAATATATATACATAATTTTTGTCAATTAAAAAATTAAAAACTAATAAGCAGACTAAATTATTTCATCTTATCATGCTAAACAAGCTGCCTTCTTTTCTCCTTGCTTCTTACAATATTCTAATACTATAATGAGTTATAATACTATAAAATATTTTAAAGTTTCTCTTTTATCTACACTACATTGTAAGCTCAATATTGATAGCAGATCTCTCTCTCTCTCTCTCTCTCTCTCTCTCTCTCTCTCATTCCCTCATTCTCTCTCAATGTTGTGTCCCTAGTATTTGTAAAGGTGCCTGTCACAAATATGGATTTAATAAATATTAAATATCTATTGAATTATGGTGAAGATCATTGTTCATTAGTTGTATGTGGTTCTATTCTTCCACTAAAAAAAAATAACTTACCTAGAAACAGCAGTACACAAAACAAAATCAACAAAAACCGAGAACATTATAGAAAGAAGTGTAATTATTTTAGGGTCTCTCTATTCATAAAAAAAAATCAGAAGAGTTCTAAATATTGTTACTCAAATAAGAGACAGAGATTAGAATCATTTTTGTCTACAAAAGCATGTGGGCATAGAGGTATAAATTTCTGAATTCACAGATTTGCTGAATCCAAAAATGTCTTTCAGCAGTTCTTTCCTTTAGTGAACATTATAGAATATTTTAAACACATATTTTGTGAATCACAGCATATGCCATAAGCTTATTTAGGTATATCCAAATCTAACCCGACCCTGATAAAAGTCTGGTTTTTAGAATGATTACACAATTAGCACTAAATGGCTTTCCCAGCAGTCATACAATGGCATATGAATCGTAAGAGTCATCCAATGATTTAATTATTAAGATATCATTTATACCAGATTATACTGAGAGGTTAAAGAAGCCTACTTCAAAATCTCATCTCTGAAAGTTGACTATTCTGTATATGTGCTATTGTTTTACTTGAAAAGCCATTTGACAGAGGGCCTCTAAAGATTAGAAGAACCAAGAATTTCCTATCTGAAGTTTTCAGAGAACAGTTTAAAGCAATGACCAGTTTAAGTTTGGAGTTCTCTAAGGGGTTTGGTTCACCTTTACCATTGATCTTTCTGTTTGAAGTGTTCATTTACCATCCTGACATAGTCTAGGGCTGCACTGCATGATGCTGATGATACTTTTGTCAATGTGAAGAATGCAGTGCCATTGTTACAGAAACTGTACAAGAAACAGAGACCTTAATATGTACCATCTGTTTTACAGAAAAGCTCAATGTGGTAATGCATTTGCAATACCAGAAGCAATATCTCTAAGACATGAAATGAACATATGTTGTCTAAGAGCCTTCAGGCTGACATTGAAAAAGAGAAAAGATAGTACTTCAAGGCAAATACTGTCCCAGTAGAAAGACTGCCAGATCCAATATGGTTCAGCCTATTGACAAGTCTCTGGTGAACAACTTCATATAAAGATTTTCACATTGTTATGGGCTGTACAGCTCTCTGGCCCATCTTTTCAGCATGGGTAAAATAGTAGAAAACACCCTCTTTGTCACTCTGGGTACCTTTCTGTTTCAGAGCAACAGATGTTGTCAGAAAAAGTCAAGCTATACAATAAAGTGCTTGAATGATTATTTTTCAAGGCTGGAGTGAAAATGAAACTGTGACTTCTGATGAGTGAGCAGGTAGTTTTAAAAACAGAGCTTGAAATGCAGCTACCAGATGCTATACAGAAACATTTAACATCAATGCAAATTATAAATTTTATTAATAGCAGCTTATATTATTATCCTATATATGCCAACCTGTGTTGAATATCAGCTGAAGAATTCTGACCTTAATTTTCTAGAAAAAAATCTAACATTATAGTTTTTTACAATGTAAATTTTAAATATACAGTACACACACATACTGCAGTATGCACATAATCATAAGTCCATTTGTGTGTGTTATGTAAGTGAGCATTACAATTCATTACAAAGCTCAAATGATGGAGTATTAAATCCATTAGAAACAAGAATAGTTAATTAGTTTAACAAGTGTTAGTTTGCTTATATTTTAGTTCCAAAGATTCAATATGGGTATAAGTAATATTATGCCATAATCAGGCTTAGCTCTTCATAAACATGTCAATATGAAATATAAGCCTTACATTTTAAAAACAGTTGAAAAAATACAGCAGTGGACTTAGAGCCAGGGGCTCTGGCTTTGAATGTCCAGGCTTCATTTACAAGGTATGTGACCCAAGTCTGACCTGGGGTCACCCTTCAAAGCCTCAATTATTTCATCTATTAAGAAGGAAGTTGAACTAAATGATTTCTAAATTTCTTTCCAAATCTAAGTATTAAATTCTTTTTACCAATAATCTTTAAGACAGTTTAAAATGGGGTGGTGGGAGTGTTTGAAGTATAACATCAAGATAATTAATCCACTTACTTTATGTATTTTGTTTTAAACTGCACACTATCTATAGGAAAACTGGGTTATACGAACTGTACCCATAGAACATATACTTTTTATATCTATAAATTTCACAATATTACATAAATTATTGTTCACATTCCCTCTAAATCTTACTTAGGAAACAAGAGAAAAGACTTCTTTGTGCACAGCCTGTTAGATCCTTGGCAGGTAAAAGATAATGGGAAGTCCTCTGACCTAATCACAACCATACTCCTGCATTTCTAAAGCTGATTTAATTTAATAACTTTTCAGATTTAGATGTAGTTCTATGATGATCTTTAATGTGAAGCGTTTTTCTTGAATTATCTTTATCTTCTATTTAAATGAACTTTACATGATAGCTCTCATGGCCTGCCAAGGATCCAGAACTTTTACCAGACATCCTGATCTTGTTCACAGTTATGATCCAAGGACGATGCTAATGAGATTTTGGCTCTCTTCAGAGTGATATTCTAGGTACCAGGTCAACTGTCTTCCCCTAACCTACTTACCTCTAGTGTAATAACCATTTGAATTATGTCTCTCGTAAGAGGAGGCCAGCTGGTTCAATAATTGTTATCTGGTAATTATGCTGCACATTGAAACCCCCAACATCGAAACATGTATTCAAAGTTTGAGCTTAGAATTTGTATAGACGTTTCCACACTCTATTCTAAAGTTGCACTCTCACTTTAAATACTAGCTGCTACTTCACTTATAACATCCTAAATCCAGTCCCTGATCACTATCACCTCCTTATTGTTTTATAACCCAGTTTCTGCTATTTAATGGTATATATTATGCTATCTTTGACAGCTGTACAGAGCAGTGAATGTTCTGGTTACTCTTGGATTTATGGAGCTTTATTCAAACTGCTGCCTGGTCTCTTGACCTGTCAACAGTCAGGGGCAGATCAACAGAACTCTTCTCTTCACTGTGGGTTAGACAAAAGCCACTGATGAAATTCACTTCCAATCACATAAAGTTCAAAGGCACTGGCCTGAGTGGTCCAAGTGTTTATTCAGGAACATGTGGATCTGATGAGTGTGAGGAGATTGGTGCAGTATGGCTCAGATGCAAGTCATTGAGTATAATTGATTTTTAATGGGCTGGCTACCTGCCACCAGATGTTCATCAATTAGGTACGCTTTAAAAATCAACACAGCTGCTTATTTCATGCTGACTATCCAGTCGCTGAGGTATTGTTACATAGAATAAGTCATATCTGTGCTGGGTAATCATACTTTGTTTGCTCTTGACCAGTCATGATCTAGGCCTATGATTATTAATAGCATATCTTTTCTCTCTCTCTGAATGCCCCAGTTGGAATAATAAATCACATGGGCATTCTACCTATTTGGCACACTGTCTCATGCACTGTACAAAGTAAATTAGACATAGGTCTTGCCCTATAGCATCAAATAATTCATGTTAACATCGTACAAAAAAATAGGTCTTACCTCTGAAAATCATCAAATTTCAGAGCTAAAAGGAACTTTGAGATTTCATTTAGTCTAACGCTTCTTCAGAACTGGTTTGTGAATTGGGGAATTAATCCTTACTAACTTGCTTGTGCTTCTCCTGCACCTGTTGGCAAAGCATCATCTCAATGTCCTCCTTTGATTCTTCCTTGCTGTTCCTCTCAACTCTTCTACACTCTCTCTGGGGCTACCTTATTTCCTTATGTAACAGTAAAGCTCGGGTCCATGGAGGAACTTTCTCTCCTTTGAATCAGTGTTTCCTCTACAACAATCTGATTAAATGACCTTGTTGTTCATTATATTGGAACAGACAATCAATTTTAGGGAAAAGCAAATACCATCCTAAAATATTTTGTAAGATAATTTAAGTTTACATCTATAAGGAAGAAGACAGTATTTTTATAAATGGATTTTCTACCATCTTAGTTATGTTATTTTGTATGAGAATATTAAAACATATTTTTTTTTAATTTAAGCCTCTTCATGTTACACTGTGCTATTTTATATAAGCTCCTACTGGATAATTTTGTTTTGTCTTTTTTTTTTTAAATTTTTTATTGGATTTTAGGTTTTGGGGTACATGAGCAGAGCATGCAAGACAGTTGCGTAGGTACACACATGGCAGTGTGCTTTGCTTTCCTTTTCCCCTTCACCCACGTTTGGCATTTCTCCCCAGGCTATCCCTCCCCACCTCCCCCTCCCACTGGCCCTCCCCTTTTCCCCCCTATAGACCCCAGTGTTTAGTACTCCCCTTTCTGTGTCCATGTGTTCTCATTTTTCATCACCCGCCTATGAGTGAGAATATGCGGTGTTTCAATTTCTGTCCTACTGGATAATTTTGATTAGGTCTAGCCCAGTTCCTGCTTACGAAGACATTTCCCTTCCTAATCTCCATTGATCTCCAGGAAGTATTTGCCCTCTAGTGGCTGCAGACTCAATATGTAGCCATATATATATTTTTACTTTTTAAATTTAATTTTGATATTTACCAAAATAAGAGTTATAGAGGATTTTAAAAATCGTATACTCCTAATATCTGTGATAAAGCACAGAAATGCCATTTCCCATAACAATCACTTTCAATCTTGTAGTTATTCCTTTTTGCAGTTACCTTTGTATTACTAAATAATGTATTTATTTTTAAAAATTTTTCTTTTTTAGAATTTTTCCCTTTTAGGAGATTTTTCAACAATCTTCCCACAGACATGTTTTCTTTGTTCTCACAATTTTTGGTTAATTTGGTAAATTTGGTTCTCACCATGTCTGGTTAATTATTTACCACAATTTTTGGTAAAACAATCAGAGTTTATACTAGGTTATGACTTGGCAAATTTTGTTAAAGTTCAGCTGGGTAGTAAATTATGATCATATTTGCTTTTCTAAGCAATCTTTTCTTATCTCAAAAACCTCTTGATTTTCTTGTGGTTTCTTCAGCTTTATTTAGTTTTCCGTGCATCTATCATTAATTTGGCAGCCTCAGCTTTCTCCCAAATCTATAAATCTCTCAATTCATTTTTGGGTAATTTATAAGTTTCTTTTTATTTTCTTTGAAATGGCCTCATGAAGAGTTGGTCCTCCTATCCCAATCTGTACCCTCAGGAAGAAAGCTTTGCTGTTGTTGCTGTGGTTGTGTTTTCTCCTCTCGTCCAATGTTACTGTGATAAATCTAACGCCATTTTGATACCTGACCTTTGGAATGTGAACTGCTTATTTCATTCATTTCTCTTTGTTTTCTTCCATACTGGATCACTGTCTCTCTTTAAACCTAGCATTCTGAGATTTCAGAACAATGTCCCCTGCTACAGGTCTTATTGCATTCATTGGTTCAAAAGTCATTGAATACTTTTGATTTGGAAATTTGCATTTTTGTGTCCAGAATTTGTCTTTAAAATAATTTAACAGGTAATATTTTTCCTTTTTTTTTCTTATTCCCTCTTTCTGAACTTTAATTAGTCACATATTAAAAAAAATTTGGAGACTGAATCTCCAATTTTTAAAATCATTTTTCTTGTTACATTATCTTTTTAATATTTCCTTTTTATATTATCTGTTACTGTTTTACTTATAGGAATATTCCAATTTTTATCTTAGGAAATGCATAAAGATTTATTCTTTTAATGTCAAATATTTATTACATCATGATGTTGGAGTTACAGGTAATATTTATTGCTTTATTTTTCCACTTTTTTTCAAATATTATGCAATGTAAATTAAAAGTACGTATGCAATGCATGTTTGTATATGTGTGCATGGGCCTGTGTGTATATATGCCTGCATAAATTCAAGGTCATATTAAACTACGAAATCCAAATTTGTACTAGTATTCTATAAGGTAACTGTGTATCTCTTTCACTTTTTTTAATATTAGTAGATAAATAACTGTCCATTCTTTGTGATTTATAAATACTTGGGCAATAAATATGTACAATATGTTATTAATCATTTCCTTAGATGCATTTCTAGACAGAAATTAATAAATACACTGTTATTCATGTTTTTACAATTTTGATACATTTCTCATATTGCATCACTCTGTCAGTGACTCCTCTGCCTCCCATTTCCACATACAGAATATTTGTGATTACATTGGGCCGACTCAGATAATCCAGAAAAACTTATTTTATGATCAGATGATTAGTAATCTTAATTTCATCTTCAACCTTAATTTCTCTTTGTCATGTAAACTAGCATATTCACAGGGTCTGAGGACTAGAATACAGACATCTTTCAGCAGGAATTTTTCTGCTTACCACAGCCTCTTGCTTGTCCCTACAGGCTTCTAATCATTTAACTTTCTGTCCAACATTTCTATGTAGATATCTATTTGACATCTCAAACCACATTCAAAATGTAGCTCATGTTCTCCATCCCCCAGAATTCTGTTCTCAACTTAGTCTTCCATATGTCAGCTATACAAATGAATACAACAATTCAAGTGAACAACCAAAAACAAATTATTGACTCCTCACATACTCTGATATCCCCATCAAATCCATCAGCAAGTTCTATTTGATTTATTTTCAAAATATAGCTAGAATTCAAAACTTCTCACCACTTGACTTCTACTACCAGTGCTTCAGAACATTTCTTAGAATATTATAAGTGTTAGTATTTCATGAATGAGCTAATGAATAAACACAGTCTTTCATGATTACTTGATCACATGTATACATATTTTAATACCTTCCATTCTGGTCTATGATTTTGTTTGCTTGATTACATTTAAACCTTTAATTAAGCTATAATTTATTGGCTAATGATATATAATGCTGATTAAAAATATTTGTTCTCAATGAAAACTAAAGAACATAAGGTTTATTCAGAATTCTTAATTGAAAACAACAGAACTTTTTTTAAAAAAAAACCCACTTTTTAAATTAAGCTGCTATGTTGAAAGTGTAATTGTACTTATTATTGTTAGACAAGTCAATACTGCTTTAATACACATTTTATAAGCTTCTTGCTGAAATTGTATATTTCATCTAAGTATTTTATGACTGACTTATAAAATGTGGCACATATTTAATGTACACAACTCAGTGAATTTGAGGATAAGTATACACCCATGAAAACAAAAGAAATCATTAACTTAAGAATCCAGTAAATGTATTATAAATATATATGGTTCAAAAAATCAGGAGGAGGGTGGATATGGATAAATCAGGTTATGAAAATAAGTAGGCCTCTCAGAATAGCTACAACATTGAGCCTGACACTGCTATAACACTATTATTCAAATTAGAAATTGGGACTTCTTTTCTTTTCTCTTTAATGATTTTATGATTTCTAGAAATTCCTTCTTAGCAAATATTTTATACTAACCATTCTCTATTTCATTATTAAATTAGGTAAAAAATACAATCAGTTGTAAATAAAAATGACACAAATGATAAGTGTTTATGATTTGGATTTATTAGAATTTCTGTTTCATATTCTTTTAGTCTCTTAAGTTTCCATGATGTTAAAGCCAATGTCTCATTACATTTGCATTCCCTTTTACATAGAAGTTGTGTTGATTACAGAGAGAAGTTGAACATCATATATGATATTTTTGAACTCTGTATAAATAGCAAAAGGTTTTAAAAATTAAAATCCCAAATACTCAAGTAACTCCCATTGAATGAGGAGGAAACCAAAGGACAAGATATGGTTCTTAATTCTTTGCAATTAAAATGTTCTTCATATTTGATTACATTTACTCTAAATGGCCAAACACAGTGCTGTTTCATCCTAGTTTGCAATGCATGTGACTCACACAGTTAATAGTAGTGGGTCAAACAGTAGTGACTAATAAGGCTAATAAGACTTATTCTATGTTGGAGCTAACAAATCCTTTATCAGTACTTCAACCACTCTGCTTATGTGGCCTCATTGTTAAGATTATGCCTTTCATCTATGGAAACCAATCCCTTTCATATACAATTTCAGCAAGAAGCTTATAAAATGTGTATTAAAGCAGTATTGACTTGTCTAACAATAAAAAGTACAATTAGGCTTCCAACACAGAGCATTTCTGATTTGCATAAAAACCTTTCTAACCTATTCCTTTTACTGCAGAATATAACCAAAAGGTTATATTCTGTTCCATGAACCAGTAATTACTTTAAAATCACTAGATAGATGTACCTATGTAATATTGTACAGTTCTTTATGCAGATCATTAAAACTGAATTTATATGCAAGATATATCAATAGGAAAATACTATTAAAATCATTAGAAAAAAATGACCAAACACAATGGATTCCTTCTACATAGTATCACATAATGTAATAATTTTAGAGTTTCTTCTTGAGAGCCACTCTCTTGTTAACAATTATCTCAAGGGTAAGACTAAAGACACACTTTTATCACAGCTTTTAGTTGGGGCCTACAATTTACACACTATAATTTTAAACAACAACTTTGATTTATTAGAAAGAGTAATTATGAACAGACTTTATATAAAAAGTAAGTAAACTCATTTGAAAACTTAAGTGATTATTTTAAGAACACTGGAAGTGTTTTTGATGAAACATTTTCATTTCAGAGTACAGTTTGTTCCCAGGCTATGCATCATCCTTGTCTCATAAAATGCATGTCTCTGTTGTGTACCTGAGAATTTGAGTTCTAATTTTAAAACAATGGAACTCTTGTGTTTCTTGTGGTTCTTGTGCTCTTTGATTTCCTTAAGTGACTCCTAGGAGGAATAATTCAGAATGTGGCTGATTCTCCACTTCTTTGCAAAGGTGGCATGAAAATGTTTTGTGACCTCTGCTGATAAGCCATCCAATGGTTGTTTAATAAAGAGCAGCACAGCTCCACCAGGGTAACACAGAATGACATTGCCTCAGGTCACTGCAGGGCATGTCACATTATGTAGCACAACATAACCTGCTCCAACAGGTCAGGTGCCTGTTGCCTATTTGTAGGAAAAACCTTACATTTCTTCTACAGAAGAGAGGCCATGTCACCAGGTATAACAAAATGTCAATTCTAGCTCTCGGTCCAAGGAATACCAACGGAAATCATTTCCTTCCCAATTATAGTAGACTCTATTCAGCATTGAGTTAGAGTGCGTGTCATTAACAAGAATGTAGTTATGATTATTGGAAGTGAGTTGAAGGAAATCTGCTATAATTCACACAAATTTAAGACTGGACAAAAGTTTCAGTACAGGCAGAATGCTGTGTTTTTTTTCCAAATGGTAATAAAAATGAAACAAAAGGAGAACAAGAGTCATAAAGCAGGCAATAATGCAACAGCCTTCTTTTACAAAAGAGAATTACATTTTTCTAGGAAAAACACATTTACAAATGGCCAAGTAAGTTTTTTCCTTTTAAAATTCATATTAATCAAGATTATTTATTAGTGACTTATATTACTTCATTCCTGAATTAATCGATTCAGGATGAATTGAATACATTCAGGGCTGAGTGCATTCAAATATATATATTAGAGCTGTAATACTCCATGCCTGCCTTCAGTGTACTTAGTTGAATGAAGAACCAAAATGGACCTACATTGCACACCTGAGATTGAACACCTGTTAAACTCCAGGCTTTTACCAATAAACCCTAGGGAAAGTAGAAGAATAGATCACATTGCCTGGAGAAGAAAAAAGAGTCTCAGAGATTTAAATATGTTATTACTTGCTGTGAGCTTAGTTTTCTAAATGCACAAGGAGATCCAAGTCTGTTACAAAAGTTTAGAAACACACTTGACATGGGGAACTTTAAAAAAAAATCTAACTTGAGTTTACTTATAAAAGTAAAGGGAATTTTCTTTTAAAATATTTCCTTTTATTATTATACTTCAAGTTCTAGGATACATGTACAGAATGTACAACTTTGTTACATAGGTATACACGTGCCATCGTGGTTTGCTGCACTCATCAACCCATCATCTACATTAAATGTTTCTCCTAATGCTATCCCTCCCCTAGCCCCTGACACCCCCCAACAGGCACCAGTTACATAGGTATATACATGCCACGGTGGTTTGCTGCATTCATCACCCCATCACCTACATGAGGTATTTCTCCTGATGTTATCCCTTCCCACTTTCCCCACCCCCTGCTATCTCTCTCCTACCCCCCACACCCAACAGACCCCAGTATGTGATGTTCCACTCTAAGTGTCCATGTGTTCTCATTGCTCAACTCCCATTAGGAGTAAAAACATGCAGTGTTTGGTTTTCTGTTCTTGTTAGTTTGCTGAGAATGATGGTTTCCAGCTTCATTCATGTCCCTGCAAAGGACATGAACTCATCCATTTTTATGGCTGCATAATATTTCATGGTGTATATGTGCCACATTTTCTTCATTTCCTAGGTAGGGAAAATAATTATCTAGGGATAAAACTATAGAATTCATTACTAGAAAATTTTTGAAAGAAAATTATATAGCATGACTATAAAAATTCATGTTTATTGAAGACTCCAAAAGTGGGGAGAGTGGAAGGGGAGTGAGAGTTGAAAAAATTACCTATTGGGTACAATGTTCACTATTCAGTGATGGGCACACTAGAAGTGCAGACTTCACCGTTATGAAACATATCCATGGAACAAAATTTCACTTGTATAACCAAAAATCCTACATAAATAAATTCATGTTTAAAATGTTCACATGTGCTTACCTTAAAGATCACACGTATAACAAGTTATCTTTAATTAATTATTTAATAATTCCTTGGCATGAACTTTATCTTATTTGGCTCAAATCAATTGGATGCTAAAGAATAAGAATTGAGTAAAATGAACAGCTTTAAGAAAAATATGAAACAGCTTTCTTGCAAGAGAGAAGAGCTTCATATTTGTGTTAACTCAAGGAGTAACACTCTGTCTTCCTGGATCAGAGTGGTGAAATAAGGGGTAAAATGATGAAGGCAGACATTTATATTTTTACGAAGTAGTTTTGCTATTTCATCAGTAATACTATAGATTTTTCAGATCAAAAATAGAGATCAATATTACTTTTACTAATATGTTGTCATATAAGTCAAATTTGAGCCATTTCAGAACTTTTCATCACTTCAAATAATTTGACATATTACCCACAAATTTTCTCCATTAGTTTATCTAATCAGGATTTGACTGTGCATATTTTATAGGTTAAAGGCAGAAATTAATATATGCATCGAGAAAGAAGCATTAATAAACACAATTGTCAGAATTCACGTCATAATTTTATTTTAAAGGACAACTGGTTTTCAGCTTAAATAAAACCTGTGACTCCAATACAAGTGTATGATTTGCTTAGTAGCAAATGGTATAAATATGAAATATTTGAAGTTTATGATAAACCTAACATACATATAGGCTTTCCTGCCTTATAATGAAAACTAAAAGCTTTAATCCAAATAGGAAAATTTTCAAAGTTGAAGAAAAAACTATTCAAAGTAATGGAATGTTGTGGTTATTTCTTATCTGCTAATTTGTCTCTGGTGTGCCAATGTTCACAACAATGTCTACAATTTTAAATAGTTACATAAGTAACTCAATTAAAGGGACATAGATGAACATAAAAATAATGGTCTCCTTTTCTGCAAGCAACCTTGCTTTCACTTAAATATTACTAAACTATTCTGGGTTGATTCCTTTGAGCACAGAACTGAGCAGAAGTGCCCAGAAGCTGTAAACTATAGCTAAAAATGACTAGAGAAGCTTTGGAGGCTAATGTTCCACTAAGATGTTTCAGTGCTTGTGTCATCTTTGTGGACTTCTCTCATTTTAGGCCTCTTCTTTGTTTCCTTCCTCCCAAAGAGGGAGGTGAATGAAAAGCACCTTTGGGATGACATTAGGATACAGGGTCATCTCATTATCTGACTCTCCACTGTCATCCACAGTTAGGTAACTCATGTGTTACGTTGTCTGATAAATTATAGAGCATGCTGGAGCTATCAGATGGCAGCTCCTGAAACTTAACTAGTTAATAGTAGCCAAAAGAGAACCAAAACCATTCCTATATGATATAAAAACTAATGAAGCAAGAATTCGACTTCTCCCCATTTCCACTGCCTTCAGAGGAACTAGGGAAATAAATAGCACAGTTTCTTATAAATTTCACAAAAACTTTTCTTTGGCATAGTAGAACAGTGGGAGAATGTGAGTGGGCTGTTCTATTTCTCTTTGGCTTTTAACTTAACTTGCAAAGAAAGTTCACACTATGTAAAGATTTTCACAGTTATGTACTAACAAGTCTGCAGGATTTGTTGCACTTATACAAGGAAGTCAGATTTGAAAATAAAACCATTTTTCTGTTTGTGGATGCAATGATGAACATATGGTCAACACCTGGAATTTATAGAGGTCTTTACCTAATAAAACCTTCTGAGACATTCCAAGAATGACAACAAAGTGATGGCATGGAACAGAGCTGCCAAAGGTAATCTTCTTCACCTCCTGGTTCTTTTAAAGCAGAAAACATAAAACTAACAACTTAGTACCCCCGAAATGCTTATGAAATGTGCATTAAAGAGGTGGAAACTCAAGTTCTCTGACAAAGGTGCCATTATATCATAACTCTGAGTATCTTTCTGGATTGTCTCCGAAAGAGCTGGTTTATGAGGAAGATGACGGATTGGTAAGCATACTATTAAAAAGTAGAGTTAGAGTGCAAGACCAAGTTCAAAGTTTATAAAGTTTTACTTAGAATGCGTTTATATTGAAATGAATTCTTAAGTGATAAAACCACATAGAAAACTGACATAATTTTTTAAATCTATTGAATGTAGCTGCAATTTGGGGAAATGTTATTTGCAAAGTAACTCGAAGCTCAGCATAAACTTTAAAACTAAGGTTTCCAATCAGTAAAAGAAAAGTTGATGAGACCCAGATTGAGGAAAAAAAAGATTGTTAAGGCATCAGAACTACTTAAAAGAATATAAATGTGTTTATACATAAAATGAAAATAACATAGCCAAAATATTGGCTATGTTTTGAACATCATATTTTTCAAGTAATAATGCTATTTTAATCAAAAATTACAATTAACCACAATTCTGAGCCTTTCCTTACCCCATTTCAGACCTCAGAAGTTTATAATATCTAAACCAATATTCAGTATTTTTAATGACATATCTCCAAGTCCCTCAGCCCTAAAACTCTACTCCTTCTCGAGTCAAAGTCAGATGGGCAGAAGAAAGAGATTATTTCTTCAACATACATGTGAAAATACACTAAGTACCAGAATTCCTCTCAGAGACCAAAAGGAAAAACCAAAATACCTCTCCCTGTCTCCCAGAAAATCAGCCAGTTGATACCTTCTACAACTGTCAGATAACATACCACCACCAAAACAAACAAACAAAAACAAAAAATGTTGTTTCAGCATGGAGAGGAGAAGAACCCAAAGCCTATTCAGAACTGGACTTGCTGTAAAGAGGGTACAAAGGAGTCTGTGGGGTGGCTGGGGTGTGCATGCTAAGAGCAGAAATAGAGATGTACTCTGTGGTGGTAGAGAAGACTATTTATGGCAGAAATGATGGCAGTCAAGAATTAAGAATGATGGGTATAATCTTAAATTACTTTTCCTAGAGTTTCTTGCAGGTGGCTCGCAAGATGGTTGAATAGAAACAGCTCCAGTCTGCAGCTCTGAGTGAAACCAATGCAGAAGGTGGGTGATTTCTGTGTTTCCAACTGAGGTACCTGGCTCATCTCATTGTGACTGGTTAGACAGTGGGTGCAGTCCATGGAGGGCAAGCCAAAGCAGGCTGAGCCATGCACACACATCTACAACAATCTGATCTTTGACAAACCTGATAAAAACAAGCAATGGAGAAAGGAGGCCCTATTGAATAAATGGTGCTGGGAAAACTGGCTAGCCATATGCATAAAACTGAAACTTCCTAAAACCTTATACAAACATTAACTTAAGATGGATTAAAAACTTAAACATAAACATCCCTAGAAGAAAACCTAGGAAATACTATTCAGGACATAGGCATAGGCAAAGACTTCACAACTAAAATACCAAAAGCAATTGCAGCAAAAGCTAAACTTGACAAATAAGATCTAATTAAACCAGTAAGCTTTTGCACAGCAAAAGAAACTATCATCAGAGTTTCTCCCTACATAATGGTAGAAAATTTTTGCAATCTATTCATCTGACAAGGGCTAATATCCAGAATCAACAAAGAACTTACACAAATTTACAAGAAAAAAAACATCAAAAAGTGGGTGAAGGATATTAGTAGATACTTCTCAAAAGAATATGTTTAAGCAGCCAACAAACATATGAAAAAAACCTCATCATCACTGGTCATTAGAGAAATGCAAATCAAAACCAAATGAGATACCATTTCATGCCAGTTAGAATTCAGATCATTAAAAAGTCAGGAAACAACAGATGCTGGAGAAGATGTGGAGAAATAGGAATGCTATTACACTGTTGTTGGGGGGTGTAAATTAGTTCAACCATTCTGGAAGACAGAGTGGCAATTCCTCAAGGATCTAGAACCAGAAATACCATTTGACCCAGCAATCCCATTACTGGGTATATACCCAAAGGATTGTAAATCATTCTGCTATAGACACATGCACACTTTTTTTTTTTTTTTTTTTTTTTTTTGAGACGGAGTTTTGCTCTTGTTACCCAGGCTGGAGTGCAATGGCACTATCTCGGCTCACCGCAACCTCTGCCTCCTGGGTTCGGGCAATTCTCCTGCCTCAGCCTCCCGAGTAGCTGGGATTACAGGCACATGCCACCATGTCCAGCTAATTTTTTGTATTTTTAGTAGAGACAGGGTTTCACCATGTTGACCAGGATGGTCTCGATCTCTTGTCCTCGTGATCCACCCACCTCGGCCTCCCAAAGTGCTGGGATTACAGGCTTGAGCCACTGCACCTGGCCGCACACATATTTTTATTGCAGCACTATTCACAATAGAAAAGACTTAGAACCAACCCAAATGTACATCAATGACAGACTGGATAAAGGAAATGTGGCACATATATATGATGGAATACCATGCAGCCATAAAAATGGATAACTTCATGTCCTTTGCAGGGCCATGGATGAAACTGGAATCAATAATTCTCAGCAAACTAATACAGGATATAAAACCAAACACTGCATGTTCTCACAAATAAGTGAGAATTGAACAAGGGGTCCAGTTTCAGTTTTCTGCATATGACTAGCCAGTTTTCCCAACATCATGAATTAAATAGTGCATCCTTTCCCCATTGCTTGTTTTTATCAGGTTTGTCAAAGATCAGATCATTGTAGATGTGTCTGCATGACCAACCTGCTTTAGCTTGCTCTCCATGAGCTGCACCCACTGTCCAACCAGTCCCAGTGATATGAGATGGGTACCTCAGTACACAGCTCATCTCAGTACACAGGGAGGGAAACATCACACACTAAGTCCTGCCGTGAGGTGGGAGGACTAAGGGAGGGATAGCATTAGTAGAAATACCTAATGTAGATGACAAGTTGATGGGTACAGCAAACCACCACCATGGCATGTGTATAACTATGTAGATAACATGCACATTCTGCACATATATACCAGAACTTAAAGTATAATTTAAGAAAAAGAAAATTAACAAAAATGAAAAAATCATATACCATTCTTTCCCAGAACCTGTTGACCATAAACTATTGCCCTGTAGTCAATGCCTAATAAATAAACATTTTAAAATTAAGCTGGAACTGGAATTTCACTCATCAAAAATGCTATAGGACTGAAACATTGTGGTTTATTAGATGTCTTGTATTACACATGTGTCCAGAGTTTAGAATTCCTTTGTTTTACATGTTCTCATTGATTTAACATAAATTTAAATTCATTTATAATTTTAAAAAATGAATACGTCATAGAAAATGCTGAATACTGTTTTTTGGCAAAAAATAAGAGTTCTGGCCAAACATTAAATTTAAGATTACAATAAAAGCAAATAGAGAGCTTAAAGCAAATTCATAGCAGAGTGACCAAAGAATTAGGAGGAGAGTTAGCAGCAAATACTGGTCATAGACAGTACAAAAATTTTTTAGCCAATGCCAATCACTAAAATTAATGGAAAACTCATAGCAATTGCTAATAATTGATGTCAATAGAGAATTGATAGCACATGCTGATCAGCAATGTTAATGGAAAAATTCTCACTCCAAACTGCTCGTTTTCAGATGTCATCTCTGAATAGCAAAAAGCTGTAAGTGTGAGTTTTGACTTGTATGTTGACATTTTTCATTTCTTCGAATTAATCACATGTATGAGATATGAAATAGGCACAGCCTATTGTGGCAACAGGGGTTTAATCATAACTCCAAGTGTATTTGCAAAGTGCATTTCTTATGACTTTGGTGCCTTGAAAATAGAAGCTATCATCTGCTAATTATGCACACGATCCCTGAGAGCTGTCTAACATGATAATCTAGTGTGCAGATTTGGAATTGTAAAAGGCCCCTTTTCTTCTTAGTCAATATCAAATGCCACTGGTTTTATCAGTGCATAAAGAAGTCAACAATCTTACAGATAATAGGTACCGTGAAATTTAACTTTTCCTGTACTCTTTCTAAGTAAATAAAGAGCTACTTTACACTTGATTATAGCCTCACATTTATTTCTATTATTTCAAGTTTGCTGGGTTCAATTATTGGGAAGATTGTTCAGGATAAACTATCCATGTATACAATGATCATGCAGGTAATATCAATTAGACCACCAGGAAGTGTGTGTGTAAAGATGGAACCAGAAATGATGGCATGTAATTAGGTACTATTTGCCATCAAACTTTCTACTGCAATCACAGTTTCATTTTTACCTAAGTATCCTTGTACCTCCAGGTTATGTACAGCCTCTCCCATCTTCCTTATTATTCAATCATCTGTCCTTCTTGAGTACCCCAAACTTATTTGTCTGCAATGCCCAGCCCCAAAAACCCATGTCTCTGTTATGAGACATGTTTTGATTATCCCTTGATTTCAATTATTTGCATAAGCAAGTACTCACTCTGTATTGCAGATTTGATACTCATAGTGTCCTGTATTACATGACACAGTTACTTAAATCTTAACCAGCCCAATCTATATCTCACAGATAGTAAACTCCTTTTAACAAAAGGAATCTCATATTTATCTTGCCCATGGTGTATAATTCTCAGTTACTTATACAAAGAAAAATGGCACTAAGAAAAACAAATGAGTGGAACATTGGAACTAGAGTCAGAAGGTCTAGATCTAATTATCAGATGTGTCTTTAAAAACTTTGAGAAGTTTCCCAAGTTACCTGACTCCTGTAACCATCAGTTTTCTCATCCAGTGAAATGGGAGAATTCCTGGGCTGTTAACTTCATATATGGTTGTCAGAAGCAAATATAATCATATGCGTGAACAGGATTTAAAAATATATCTCTTTATTTTAATAAGTGCTTAATACAGATTTGAGCATTGAAAACTAGAGTTTTTAGCCTCTTTTGTGGAATATAGTACAGAAAAATCTCCAAAATATGTAAGCTGGAAAAATAATATCATACAATGTCATAAGTAAAGGGAAAATCAAGTGCGAGGGTAGTGGGAGACAGTCCCAAATCAAGCCTAATAACTAACATGAGAAAGATGGTCCATAGCTCTGAATCCTGACCTAGTTACCAGCTCAATAAGACCAGCATTTAATATGTTTACACAAACAAGCTAGTTTAAGTGTAAAATTATCTTTGAGTGCCAGCATTATGTCAAAATCTCATTAGTTGCTCCAATGAGAGATATATTATTGTCCTCAAGAAATTTCAATGTTAACAGTATAGTCCTTCCTCTTCTTTTTTAAATGTAAGGTAAAGATTTATGAAATAGAACATGTAAAACAGTTTAGATTATAAACTTATGAAATCTCAACCTTGAGTTTTCTTTTATTTTGACTTCAAGACAAACATAAGAATAATCATGAAGACTCCAGCTTTACTTGTATATATGTGTAGACTTTCCCATAATGAAATATTAAAATAAAAAAGATTTCATTTCATAGGCCATTTTGAAATAAAATCTGGATTACTAATTCAATGAAAGTCACAAATAACAGCAAGTAAAATTAAAAACATTAGCCTCATCTAAATAGGTTACTAATTATCTTTTATTTACCTTTTACTTTTGTTTTTTATAAATAATATGATAAAAAGGAAAAACAAGAGAATTTTTGATATGTAGAATAGTAAAGACAGAGAAATATGTAGGGCCTGACAAAAATTTGACTACCTTCTAATATCAGATGTGTTATCAAATGAGTGAAATGTTAATTTAAAATGAGTAGACACAGTAAGTGGAAGAAAGAACGTCAGTAAACAATCAAATTCAAACTTTTGAAATACTACATGCCATGTAATAACCTCCATTATCATATACCCGTAAACACCGGATAGACCATTGCAAACAAAGAATCAAACAAACAAAAATCCATGGCTAAAAAGATCAAGATTTAAAAAAGAAAATCACCTACACCCGAAAATTAGAAAAAAAACAGCAAATTAGAACTGCTACTGTGGCTGTCTTTGGAGGATATTCTGCACAAGGTAATCCAGAAGCTTGACGTGTAGTGTCTGTAAAAGAACAGCAACTAAACTTTAGGCTTGCAAAAGTTAAAATATTATAATCAAGATCCCTTGCACTAAATCCCATTAAATGTCTGCATGCCTAACAAAATGGCGAATTGGGGGGAAAAAAAAATCAACACAAGGCAACCACAAGAATTCTCTGTTTTAAACTGGGCTTGAATGAAACAAAAATATTTCCCTGAGAATGTCATCAAAGAACTGTATCTCTCATGACTCTGGAGATAAATTTTATATTATCTGCATGGTATCCAAACCCTTATGCTTAAGCATTTACATAAAAATTGTACCGGGGCCATGCTGAACCCTAGTGTACCTAGCAGAAGCAACGAAATTACCTACTGGAAAAACATGGCTTCACTTCATGAATGCTCCACTGAATATACACTCACAACCTGAAATTACAAAACATCTTAGAGTAGAAGAGTAGACATGACCCACAGTAGAATTAGACTCCAAACAACTTACTATAATTACTAGGAAAATAAGATAAAACTTAGTTTAACATAAAAGTCCTAAAAGTAATCAAACCACAAGAAAGGATTAAGACTATCAACAAAGAACACACAGATGTCTTAAATAATCAACTCGAATTTTTAGAAAAAACAAACAGTAATTTGAAAATTCAATGCATACATTAACAGTAGACTGGACACAAGTGAGGAGAGAAATTATATACCAAAAAATATTACTGAGCAAATTAATTACTCAGAATGCAGCACAGAGAAATAAAAAGATAGAAAACGTCAAGGAGGAGACATAGGGGTGCAAATCGAAGTGTACTGTAAACATAAATGTACTTCTTGAAGGAGAAAATAGCAGAGATATTGACTTTATCCTTATTCTGAGGCAATGACAGAAATTTTTACCCAATTAAAAAGGACTCAACACTTGAGAAGCATAGGTCATAAGGAAGATAGATGAAAATAAATATACATCATAGGGAAATTACAGAACAAAAAATTCCAAGAGTAGATCTGCAGAAGACGACTATTTATGACACCTGTAGATCCTTAATTTACAAATTTCTAAAGATGACTTCTGGAAGAAAGGAAGTCATGACAAGGACTTGGGATTTTATTCTGAGTGTTGCAAGATAGTGTTTTATGAAAAAGAATGATGTAATTTAACTTACAGTTTTAAAATATTGCTCTGAATGCTATATGCCTAATGAATTATAAGGGCAGGAAGGCCAGCTACAAAGCAATTGCAGAAATCCTAGATGAGAAACAATAGTAGGTGGTAGTAATGGGGGAAGTACTCAGAGATGGAACACAGTTTGAAGATTCAACCATTCTTGCTGAAGGACTGAAAGTCATATCTGAGTGAAGTGTTGAGTAAAGCATGACTCATAGGTTTCTGGCCTGAGCAACTGAGTTCACTGTGCTGCCTTTTACAAAGACAGAGAATAATGGAGGAGAAGCAGAGTTGGAGGGAGGGGAAAAACCAAGACTATTTAGCACTTTATTGAGTGCTTCTGATGCACAGATTTCTTAGCACTGAAATATGTGCTAACTCATTCAACCTTCACTACAACCCTGGAGGAAGGCACCGGTATCACATTCCCTTTAAAGATGAGTAAACTGAGGCCTGGAGAAGTTAACTCCCTTGCTAAATATCACCAGCTGTTTGACTTCAAAGTCTCTACTCTCAAACACTGCTCTCTCCTGCCTCTTAGGATGTCTCTTTCAAGCTGAGATGTATGTTTATGCCATCAACCACAAAAAGAAAAAAAAGATTTTTGAAATTTTAATCATGAAATATGATATGGTTTGGCTTTGTCCCTGCCTAAATCTCATCTTGAATTACAATTCCCACAATTCCTACCTGTCATGGGGGGAACCCAGTGGAAGGTGATTGAATTATGAGGATGGGTCTTTCCTGTGCTGTTCTCATGATAATGAATGAGTCTCACAAGATCTGATGGTTTTACAAATGGGAGTTCCCCGCACAAGGTCTCTCTTTTGCCTGCCACCATCCAGGCAAGATATGACTTGCTCCTCCTTGCCTCTCACCTTCTGCCATGATTGTAAGGCCTCCCCAGCCACGTGGAACTGTAAGTTCAATAAACCTTTCTTTTGTAAATTGTCCAGTCTTTACATATGTCTTTAAACAGCAGTATGAAAATAAACTGATATAAAATAGAAAAAAAAAGAACTAGAGCAGTGGTTCTCAACTTTTTGTGTGTTTGTGGACCATTCTCAAAATCTAAAATTTTTGGCATTCAACTTGAAGAGACTGAAATCAAAGCAATATAACCATCCTATAGCACAGCGATGTTTCCTAGTACTAATGGAAGCATCCAAAAGCATAGAATGTTCCCTTGATTTCCCTTCAGCACTGTGCACAAGACCACAACGTTTTATGGCCCTGGACATTCCTAAGTCTGTGTGAATGAGGCAGGAAGGAAAAGGACACAGATGTCAGGCTGACTTTCCAGCAAGTTGATCAGAATATAATCTCCATGAGGGCAGAGATTTTTCTGTTTTGTTTCAGATATATACAATAGCTAGAACATCATCTCAATATAACAAGTACTTAACAAATATTAATGGTATGAATGTTTAACAGTTGTACCCTGCTCCAACCTCAAATGACTGATGGCTCTCAAAAATCTCACAAAAAATTATATTTAAGACAAGCAAACAAAAAACTCAACAATAGCAAATTCAAATTGTGTACATTGATCAAATTTTACAGAACCTGTGAAGGTTGCAGCATTTTTGAGTGGTAACAGAATAGATGAACATCATTAAGCTAGAACATTGCCTTTTTCATACACAAAAACCCATAAATTGTAGGTTTTGAGGCAATGATCAGTCTATGCTTAAGAAGGCGTCAGAGAAAGTAGTGTCCTTGATTGAGAGCCAAGTTTTGATTTACAATAAAAGACACAGATGAATGTCAAGAAGAAGAATGAGAGATAGGAGATTTTGTTTTTTATGAACTGATAATTTCAGAAAGGTCAATAGAAATGTCAATGGAAGGATGCCAGTAGTAAATTTAAAAAAAAAAGGGAATTAAACAGTTGTAGGAGGGATTTTATCAGTACATGATATGATGCCTAACGGGGGCTTTGCACTTGAAAAGGTAGCCAAAGATGACAGATTTAAGGAACATGGTTGTGGTGACTTTTCTTTGAAGCTGGTAGTTTGAGAAAAGTCAATTGTTTATGCATCCTGATGATGTTAGCCCCAGGTTTATTGCTCTGCACCCAGTAGGGCATGCCCCTGAGTTCTTCCGGTATCTATTGAATACAATTCTACCAATCCATGATATTTGTCATGTGTCTTAGAGTATATACTACCAATCCCTCTTATTCTGAGCTTTCAGCTTGGGAGAAGATTACTGGGATTCCAGAATTCTCTACTCTAAATCTAACCATGTGACCAGAGTTTGCTAGGAGGCATAAGGCTCTCAGCTATAACTCAAGTTGTTTATAGATCCAGGAGAAAATGCACATTGGACAGAGTTCTACCCAGATGGTTAGAGATGAGATTTGCAGGAGCCCATATGCCTCCTACCTGGCGGAGTTATAGCAGCATGTGGTGATGACAAGTTTTAAGTCTTATAAATGGGAGGCCCTGAAGGGGTTTTGAAAGAATTTTCCTCCAGCGGCTGAGGGCAGGATTGAGTGAGACCCAGGTTGCTTCCATTTAGAGGTAGTTGTATTAGTTCAAGATGGCTAGAAAAATTAAGCTATGTTCTTCAACTCCCCTTACCAAGTATAAATCTTAAATAGTAAAAATTGCACAGTACTATATTATCACATATCATTATCCCAATCATTGTAAGAAAACTGCATTTCTTCTTTTCTAATGCTAAATAAATTTGGCCTTTTCTGTAGTCATTTCTTAATCTTCAGTGATATCAATACTGTTCTATATAAGAAAAAAATCAACAACTGAGATCTCCCTGTAGATGATGTAAAGACTCCCATTGTCTTAGGAATAAGAATGTAGGTGACTGTGGGGGGGGTGGGTGGATGGGTGTGGGGAGGTGGTGGTGTGAGAGACCATGTAGGCACAGGTATATTTACATGATGTTCTCACGTCATGGTATTAAGTTTTAAGAAAATAGAAAACAGCAGTAAACAGTAATTGTTTAAATGGCAATGGCATTTTAAGTAACATTTTTTTCTGTTCACAAATGTTAAGACACTGTAAGGAAAGGATCACATTCAACCTCTCTAAAGAAATGAACCAAGCTTTTCTATCACTACTTTTTACATTGGTTCCATGCGGGTGGTCTTTTATTTCACAGGGAATATTAATCTCCTGTTATGTGTGACAACCACTACTGTGTGTCATCTCAGTACAGTACCAGAAAGTGCCTCCAGAGTTTCCCTCTAAACTTAGTGACCAGCCTTCTCATACTGTGACAAATGTTTATGGATTCTTCTAATTACACGTCTGGTTTAAAGCTAAGATACCAAGAGAATACAGTTCTCTTTTGTAAAGTTCCCAAGGTTTTTCTATAATAATCAATTACCATAATGAGTTTTTTTAAAGCTTCCATTCATCATTTTCTTAAAATATATAAACTACCCCGGATAAAGATAAATAGCCAGAGCCAGCATGCCCTGAGGCACACTACGAAAGGCCTCCTTTAAATCAAAATCAACTGGAAAACATGTTGGGTTTTATTTCAAAGTCAATCCTGCTTAAGTTTAAAAAAATGTGTACAACAAAAAAAGGAGCAAAAGAACACCCATGACAAGTCAGCTTCATAAGAGGACACAAGACAATACATCATTATCACAATTATCTCTGTAGTTCACTATATTTGTTAAATGGGTCTCACCAGCTAGTTTTTGTGCCGTTAAAGCTGGGAACTAAATCTCTACGTGGGCCTTTCCTTATCTGTTAAACTCTTAGTTCCTTCTGTTCCTTGAAAAACAGCACCCGCACCAGGAGTTATTTGGCACATCTCTATCTAAACCAGGGCTTTTCAACCTTGTCACTACTGCTATTTGGGGATGTGCAATTCTTTGTTGTATGAAGCTACTTTTCTCATTGTAGGATGTTTAGCAGCATCTCTAGCCTCTATCCACCAAATGCCAATTGCAGATACCTCTCCCCGCCCCAAATTATGACAACTAAAAATGTCTAGACATTGACAAATGTCTGTTCCCATTTGAAAACAACTACTCACTTCTACAGATATGAAATGTGAGAGGATTAAGTAAGACACTCTATTAGCTTAAAAATGGCATAAAATTGAGAAAACTAAGGTAAGGCATAGCAAGATGATTTAGCTGACTGAATCATAGAAAGAATAACATAGGATAAATTTGGGTTATGGTGGAAGAGAGAACAATAATGGCATGGAAAGATTTTTTATGTTATTTAAGAAAGATTGTCAGATTTTTTTGCTCTCTTTGCTTTTCCCTAAATGTGGACTTTCTATAAAATATATTTTTCAAACCCTTGCTCTTTTTTTCTCTACTCTTTCCCTTTGGTGTCTTATATACTCATGTCTTTGTCATCTAGACCAGGAAGCTTGTCAGCATCCGTTGCTTTTCCTAGTTTAAGACCCTAATCTGGCCGGGCGCGGTGGCTCACACCTATAATCCCAGCACTTTGGGAGGCCGAGGCAGGTGGATCACAAGGTCAAGAGATCGAGACCATCCTGGTCAACAAGGTGAAACCCCGTCCCTACTAAAAATACAAAAATTAGCTGGGCATGGTGGTGTGTGCCTGTAATCCCAGCTACTCGGGAGGGTGAGGCAGGAGAATTGCTTGAACCCAGAAGGAGGAGGTTGAGGTGAGCCGAGATCGTGCCATTGCACTCCAGTCTGGGTAAAAACAGCGAAACTCGGTCTCAAAAAAAAAAAAAGACCCTAATCTAAGACAACTATCATATGCTTGCACCCAATATCCTGTATAACACCATACTTCCTGCTCAGGCTACTATTCTTCCAGGCCTTGAGGCTCCCAAATTTATGCCAATGGACATAGAAATAGAAGGATTTTAAAGAAAATTTTGCATTGCTTACACTTGCCCTCATGTTTTGTTTTGTTGTTGTTGTTGCTGTTTTTATTTCATTCTCCTATATCCCATATGCTACCTGATAAGGCAGAATAGGGAGTATAAAAAGATTTGAAATTTCTAAAAATATTTGAGTTGTCCTAGCTTTGCTTTATTTTAGCTGCATTACATCAGATAAATCATATTCCATAGTCTGAATTTTTAACATTCAAAATGAGGCTTTCTCCAAAGGTCTTTATGCAGATTAAATAAGATACCACATATGGGGACGGGAAAACCA
Source organism: Callithrix jacchus (assembly GCF_049354715.1). Classification (NCBI taxonomy): domain Eukaryota; kingdom Metazoa; phylum Chordata; class Mammalia; order Primates; family Cebidae; genus Callithrix; species Callithrix jacchus. Next base: position 85,891,291 of record NC_133512.1, on the reverse strand, counting down.
CCCAATAAAATGTGCGACGTTTCATATTACATATTTTATAATTTAATAGTGTTTATTTGCTTGCAAAACTTTTTGTTTTCAAATGAAATGTGGGACATAATGTGAAATCATTATATGTAAGAGGACACCCCCTTACAATATTTTATATGATTATTAACATGGACAACTGTATTCCCTGTATTATTGTCCTCTGACTTCCTGATTCTGAAAGCTTCTCATTCCTTGTTCTCCCACATAATTCTAAAGGAGTATTTTAGATAACCTTAGCTAGAATCCTGAGTTCCAAACAATAACCTCTGAGATGTTCCTAAAGGTATACTGTCCTGATTAATCTTTAAACTGAAGCCATTATCTGCACATCTGAAGGAAAATAAGAATATCATCTCAAAAGACATGGGTAAGTTACTAGAAACTACAGTCAGCCCCCTCTAGCCAGTATCTTTTTCATATCATAGACCTTGGAAGACATAATTTTTAGATAAATGATACTTGATTTGGTACTTATTTATGAAGGAAAATGACTGGGTTGCCTCAAAATAAAATATATCCAATGACAGTAACTTATACAGAACATTGAGTTTATGGAAAAAGCAGTGGTCCAGAGGAATAACTTCTTTATGTCAAGGATTTAAAAAGTGCTACATTTAATTTTAATATCATGATGAGCAGTATTCCCCCTGTTTGACAGGCCTCATTACACTGCAGCATGTATAGTATTTGCCTTATTTAACGTTTTTTATCAATCATTTAAGAATAGGCAATGCACGCACACGCATGCGCGTGCGCGCACACACACACACACACACACACACACAAAGACAGACACAAAAGTGATAGATGTGCAGTCTAGAGCCTCTTAGCTCTACAAATATTTGCCAGGAGTTATAAAGAGTAATGAAAAATAAAGACCAAAAGTTTCTTTGGTAAACTCTATGCCCATGATTTGATTCATTCAGAAGCCAAAGACAATGCTTATTCATTGTATAAGTAACTGTAATTCCTATTTACCATAAAGTATATCTCTGCTTTTCTTCACAGTTATTACTTATGTTTATATACCTAATTGGATTAATCAAATTTGTGTGAACATCATCTGGTCACTCTTAGACTCTTCCTCATAACTTTTAACAATAGTTATCCTTCCCATCTTTTCTGATGTGAAGCATCCTCAATCAGAGACTCCTTTCTAAAGTTCTCTTAAAATGTGAAAATACAAAGCCTGTAAACAAATACAGCACTAATGTAGAAAGTTCCACCACCGCAAATAATTCTGGACTAATTAACAAAAGAAAGAAAAATTATGAACCAAAACTTTTCACTTATTCATTCTTCAAAGATTTTCTTATTTTTATTTCAGTTATATTTTAATTTTCCTCTTCTCTTGCAGATATTCCTGTTTGAATTTTATTAATATTTATTTAAGTCTTGTCCCTATCATTTATAGAATCTTATGCTTTAAGGTCTTGCTCTATACAGATTTAACTGTACTTTTATATCACATGCTGTTTCAAAATTGTTTTTAAAGCACTGGCCTCTTATTAGGTACATATAATCTGTGGCCTGCTTCTGATTCTAGTAGAATATTTTAAGTTCTTTAGGTCTTAGCACCTCTGCTATAAAATAAAAATATTTTGGCTAAATATGAAAATAAGAATTGATTAAAATAATATATTCTGCTAAGTAGCTAGTCATTAAATCTCTTTTAAATAGAAAATTTTTGACTTTAAGACTAACAGAATATTCAAACAATATCTAGTGCTCTGTTCAACCCATTTATTATGTCTTCTTCACCCTCACTAAATATAAACTACTTAAAATAACAGGGACTTTGTTTTACTCACAGTTAAACTCATAGCATTAGAACAGAGCGGTGGCATAAGCTCAGAAAGAATAGGCAGAATTGTATTAAATTGACAAATAGAATTCACATTCCTAAAATATCTTAGCAATTCTCATCAATTGAATGTATTTTTTTGTTCTCAAATACATTAAAAATTACTTCACTCATATTACAAATCCAGTTTAAAAAAAAAGAATCTCATCATAAGTCAATTGTCTCAGAGATTTTTAAAGGAATAGCTTTTATTTTTAAAAGAATAATGCTTTAATTCATCTACCTTATTCTGCTATGAAGAAGATCTATTGGAAAATAAAAGGATTTGTGTAATTAACTCATAAAAAGCCATATTAGAGCCCTCTGGGATAATTTTTCAAAGTGGTATACAGTGTTTTAATGGTGGGATTCTCATTGACTTTAATGGGAGTCATGCAGCTCACACCACATATGCTCTTTCAAAACGTATCTCTAAGTGTTCTGTCACTAACCCTTATAAGTAATAAAATGGTACACTTTATTTCCAGACATATAAACATAATCATGTTTATGTCAGTATAATCATGATCTTTTTGTGCCATCATAACTGGTTTTCATTATGCTATCACTAGCTTTATGTTTGCATAAAGACCCAATTTTTAATGGATGTTATTAAGACATGCATGTGTGTGCTTTACCACATCTGATTGTGACAAGACAGTGTTGTCGTGACAGGAAAAAAAATCCTTCTACATGTATATTTGTATTAGAAATCCATCACTAAGATACTTCTTTATGTCCTTTTAGATACAGCTCTCCAATACAGATTCATAGTTTGGAAAAAATATGGCAGTGTGATGTCTTTTTGTTGCAAAACAAATATAGTTTCAGCACCTTGCTGCTCTACTGTAAATATATGATTTTTAATAAAACAAGATTAAATATTTAAACATTTCTTCACCAAAATATGTTAGTTATTACCTGCAACCCAGTCACAGTCCTAAATTTCTCTAAATATAAGGTGTCTACTGTGCCAGATTGTATGATGACTTCACAATATGGGCAAATGTTCACTAGAAACCATAAGGTGATTTCTAATAAAGTCAGCTATTACATACTACAAAAAGTTATTACATAGTAATTCATTTCAACACTTCAAAAATGTAAAATAATTGAAAAAGTGAATGGGCTACATACATTAAGCTCTCTGAATATTTTGCTAGTGTTTAAGCAACTCATAGGTGTTTTATTATCATAGGGTCTTAGCACTAGAAAGGATATCAACGATCTCAAAGCCCAACTTTTCCTTATTCCACCCCATTTTCAGATGACCAAACCCATAGAGAATGATTACAATATGTTGCTCATAATTTTCTAAATTCTATTAACATGTGGCTCTAAAATCATTTTACTTTTAAAACATTTTTGGACATTTTCTTGAAATAATTTAGAGAGAGTTTATCAGTTTGTGGACAAGTGAAGACTTCACACCCTCTGCTCATCCTACATACAATTGAATATAAAATGATTAAATAGTAATTCCCCTAAGGTTTTACCTGTGGACAAGATATTAATTTGGTTTTGAGAAGGTGTTACAGGAGCCAACGTTTCTGCTTAGTGGAGAAACCATTGATAGCATAGACTCAAGACAATATGTAAGATACCATGTCATAGTCACAACTCAGGCAGAGACACAAGAAAACTGCCTTTGAAATCAGCTCTGAGTATGATGATAAGACAGATGCTTTCTCACTACTAGCAACCTATGAGTCACGTTATCTTCGTGAGTCTAAAGTAATCCACTCAGAGACTGGCCCATTAATATGCAGAACTTCTATGTCTAAATGGCAATAGAACAGAGTAAAGCACACCAGCCGCCCTCAGTGGTGACTTAAGTTAAAGAAAACAGGCTGTATGTAGGAAGGCAGGGCAGTGGCTGATTGGGTAGTGCTAGAGATGTGGATTTAAACAGACTGAGAGGCCACCGAGGATAGAGATAGAAAGAAAAATACATCTAGGGGAGATTTATGCGTGACTGTACGAGACAGTCACTTAACACAGGAGTTCAAATACAAGTTGAGAGAAAGAGTGAAGTGGAATCCTGAACACATTTTTGAATCGTTATTCTTACCATCCAACTGACGCACATGCACACTCGTGTGCATGCACACACACACTGAGAGAGAGAGAGAAAGAGAGAGAAACTCTATGTGGGCTTGAATAGCTCACTGGAAGCTGAAGTAAGGTTGACTTTGTATGTTATTTTACATATTGTGTGAGTGCTTGACTGGCTAATGATTGCACCAGTTTATACTGGACTATACTACCACGTCCCTCCATGGTGAACATCATCATAGATTACAAAGAGGAGGACAGTGAAATACAGTTGATGCAGGAGGAGGGGGAAGTCTAGGCTGGACTCATTTTTTTAAAATTCTCTTATATCTCTTAGGATTGTTATTCATTCAAATATTGGAAACTCATAATAGAATCCCAATCTAAATAATTTGTTTCATATGCTTACAGTAATTGTAAAAGGGATGGAGTATAGTTATTTCTTGGTGTAGTAGCTAAATCATGTGTAAGTAATATTTTATCTTCACGAAGTTTATGGAGTCTTATATTATGTACTATAATATATATCATTTTTATTACATAGACCGTATACTACTGTCTTATATTATTCTAGAAATCCCTTCAACTGACAAAGAATGTGATCAGACAAGCAGCAATTTTGTATAATGAAAACTTATCAATGGTCATCCTTTGCTAAAGGTGCACTTACAAAGACAGACTAAATTACCATTAAGGTTGATCAACTTAGGTAAATTATCTGCATGGACAATTAGACTCAGCATTAAGGGTTAATCTATAAAGTTTTATTGAGTGATGAAAACACTACTAGGCAGAGTCAAATATTAGAAATCTTCCAAGATTTCTAAGAAGTCTTCACTCTCCTTGTGATCTATTTCTCAGGCTGCACCATAGAGAGGTATTAGTACATAATGGTTTATAGGATGAGTTAAGCCCATGCTACATATAGTATAGCATATGTTCATTAGTTAAAATTTTGCCTCCACCACTCATCAGTTGTATAATTGTGCAAGTTACTTAACCTCTCTAAACCTAGTGAAATGAGGTTAATAACAGTGGTTATCTCATCTATGTAAACAGCTTACCCAAGTGGACAGTACATAATAGATGCTCAGTAAATTTCATTTGTATTATTGTATTACTTACTATGACTACAGACTAATCATATGTCCACAGACTGTGACCTGTCTGTGTTTCCCCTGTTCCTCTTCATTTGCATTCCTAAAGTCTCCACCTTGAAATTTGATTTGGTGATCTAATTTAGTTATTACATTCCTTTTTATAAATTTTATATTCTAAGAACATGATCTATACTTTGTCAACCCCAGACTGAAAAGCCAACATTGACTTCTGATATTTATTTTCATTGGTATTCATAACAGATATAGTTTGTATGTTTGTCCCCTCCAAATTTCATGTTGAAATATAATCCCCAAAGTTGGAGGCAAGCCCTGGTGGGAGATATTTGTATTACTGGGGCACATTCCTCATGAGTGTCTTGGTGCTGTCCTCATGATAGTGTGTGAGTTCTTGTGATATTTGGTTGTTTAGAAGTACGTGGCACCTCCCTACCTCTCTCTCTTGCTCCTGCTCTCACCAGGTAACTTGCCTGCTCCTGCTTTGCAAGTTTCCTGAGGCCTTCACCAAAAGCCAGATGTTAGTGTCATGCTTATACAGCCTGCAGAACTGTGAGCCAACTAAACCTCTTTTCTATACAAATTATCAAGCCTCGAGTTGCAATGCAAATGGACCAACATACTTGATCTTATAGTACACTTTTACTTCAATTAATTCTGCTATACCCAATAAGTAGAAGTCCAAAGCCTTTTGGTTTACACAATTGCCTGGGGACATAACTGTTTTATTAATTTTTTCATAATTTATATAATAATACTGTTTACTATATTCTGCCACAGGCCTGGCAGGGAAGTTCTAGATAAAGGGAAATCAATGGAAACATCTTTGACACCATGGTACCATCAGTTATGATTAGCCCACCCTGAAGAATAATCAGCCAGTGACTGATGGAGATCATCAATTGTTACTAAATTCCTTAGTCAGAGATGATAGTCCTAATCCAGCCTGCCATCTAGCAAATACCTATACTTGGAAACAGCAGATTTAAAAAAGAATGCAATGACAAAAGACAAAAAAAAAGAATGTAATTAATCAATGCAAATCAGTCACTGCTACTGGGAAAGATTTCTCAAAATTATTGCCACAACAATAGCTTCCATCTATGTCTCATATCATCTTTTTGGTTATGGCCCTCACCACTGCTGGTATAACCTGGATATAGAGATATCAGTTTGAAAGAATTCTGCACCAGGTATATTTGGACAAGCAAGCATACACACAGGTTTTGTAATGCCCCTTCGTTTTATATAACTCACAGGGTTTCTTTTTGTTTTTGCCATCACTGTGCTATCACTTTTTAAAAATTTTTAAATTGACAAAAACTGTATATATGTGTCATATGCAACACATTGTTTTGAAATATGTATATAGGTTGGAATGAATAAATTGAGCTCATTAGAAGATAAATTACTTCACATACTTTATTTTTATGCTGAGAACAAATCTACTCTTTTAGCAATTTTTTTTTTTGTTTTTTTTTTGAGACAGAGTTTCGCTCTTGTTACCCAGGCTGGAGTGCAATGGCGCGATCTAGGCTCACCACAATCTCCACCTCCTGGGTTCAGGCAATTCTCCTGCCTCAGCCTCCTGAGTAGCTGGGATTACAGGCACACGCCACCATGCCCAGCTAATTTTTTTATATTTTTAGTAGAGATGGGGTTTCACCATGTTGACCAGGTTGGTCTTGATCTCTTGACCTCGTGATACACCCGCCTTGGCCTCCCAAAGTGCTGGATTACAGGCATGAGCCACCACGCCTGGCCCCTTTTAGCAATTTTTAAGAATACCATACGTTGTTATTAACTGTAGTCACCATGTTGTACAGTAGACTTCCTGAATTTATTCCTAATTGAATTTTTGTTTCTACTGTTTGACCATCTCCTCAACCTCCCCTCTCCCATCAGCCCCTGGTAACAATTCTGCTCTACTTTTAAGAGTTGAACTTTGTTCGATTTCACACGTAAGTGAGATTATGTAATTTGTCTTACTTTGACTGGCTTACTTTACTTGCCATAATGTTGTCTAGGTTCATCCATGTTGTCACAGATGACACAATTTCCTTATTTTTAAAGGCTGACTAGAAGTCTAGTGTCTATATATAATTGATTTAATCATTCATCCACTGATGGATACCTAGTTTGATTCTGTATCTTGGCTATTGTGAATAATGCAGCAATAAATATGGGAGTGCAGATACATCTTTGGCATACTGATTTTATTTCCTTTGGATATATACCCAGTAGTGAGATTACTGGATCATACAGTAGTTCCATTTTTATTTTTTGTTTTGACTCCCCCAAAACCTAATACATTGTTAATTTTTTGAAGAAATTACATGCTGCTTTCCATAATGACTGTATTAATTGGCATTACTATCAACGACATGCAAGGGTTTTCTTTTCACTACATCTGCTGTAACAATTATTTTTCATCTTTTTGATAATAGCTGTTCTAACAGATGTGAGGTAATATCTCATGTTTTAACTTGCATTTCTCTGATGACTCACAATGTCAGACTTTTTTTTTACATACCTGTTGGCCATTTGTATGTCTTTTTTGAGAATATATGCTCATAATCCCATTGCCTATTTTTTAATCAGAACCTCACCAACATTTTACTCAAAAGCTCCATTGGATATGGAGGTATGTCCTTCAAAGACCTATCTAGTGTGCTTGCTTCCCAAGCCTTCACGGCCCCAATTGCCAGAACTTGTACTCCAGATGGGTTCTCCACAATTTGAGTTTCAGACAAGTTTGGAGTGCAAAGTATTTATTAGAGATTCCATTCATGTCGAAGAGATGAGAAGGAAGTAGGAGTTAGGCAAAAGGAGAAGTTGAACTATGATGGTGGCTTAACAAAGCCTTGGTCCACCCCTGGAATATATGGCCCACCAGCCTGGGTAGGCCAAACCTTTATGTTTCTGCTTCCATCAGTCACTGGATATGGACTACCTGGAAAGGGTAAACCTTGAACCTGACCATTCATTAGATTCTGCCTAAAGGCAGAAATCCTGGAAGCTGGGTAACAAACCCTTCCTTGAAGATTCAAGCAGCAAATCAACTGTGAGATGGTTAATATTAAGTGTCAACTTGACTGGTCTGAAGGATGCAAAATACTGTTCCTGGGCATGTCTGTGAGGGTGTTGCCAAAGGAAATTAACATTTGAGTTAGTGGACTTGGAAAGAAATATCCACCCTCAGTATTGGTGAGCAGTATCTAATCAGCTACCAGCAAAATAGCAGGAAAGAAAAGAGCAGACTTGCAGAGTCTTCTGGCCTCCATCTTTTTCCTATGCTGGATGTATCATGCTTTCAAACATCAGATTCCAGTTTCTTCAGCTTTGGTCTCCCGGACCTACACCAATGGTTTGCCAGGGGCTCTCAGGCCTTTAGCCACAGACTGAAGGCTGCAATGTCGGCTTCCCTATTTTTGAGGTTTTAGGACTCAGACTGGCTTCCTTGCTCCTCAGCTTACAGATGGCCTGTTGTGGAACTTCACCTTGTGATTACGTGAATAGATAATCCTTATAAACTCCTTTCATATATGCATATATTCTATTAGTCTTGTCCTTCTAGAGAACCCTAATACACCTTGTCCACCACACTGTATTTTCTATCTATCCACTTTGAGATAACTGATCAATTGTATTTTAATATCTCATACCTGAAACAAGGTATTGTGTATAATGTGCCGTATTCAGTCACTTCGCTTGTCTCATCCCCACTTTATAGCACTATCGCTTTACTCCCTCCCACACATACAAACATATTTCCAGGAGAGTGAGAAGTGCAGCCTCTGTGCTGTGTGATATTACCTACATTATCTTGCACAATTTCTTTATGGAAATGAGAAAAAAATGATACTCAAGGTCACATTTAGTACAAGAAAGCCTGACCCCAGTTGATTCAAGGTCTATTTGTCAATTCTATACCTTAGCCTCTGAACTATATGGCCTTCATATGAAGTCACTCAAATACCACATTGATAAAAATTAATATTTTAATCAAGAATGTCTGTATATCTACACCATACTTTTCAAACCAATATATCAAAAGATATATTTCCTAATTTGACTTTCCACTTCTTAGTTAATCAGCAGACATCTTTACAGGACTTAGGCACATTTATCAAAAAAGGGATGACAGTTACTAGACATATATTGCTGGTCTTAGAAGAAAAAAGATTGTTATGCAGGCAGTATTTTACTAGTAAAATTGATATACATTTTCTAATATTTTAGGTAAATTTGGTAGTCTGAACCACTGTGCTGGCTTTACTAAAGTTTTTGATATTTGTATCATTTTCCTGACTGCTTTTCTGAAGGGTAGTCATCAAAATACATTATTTCTATGAATGAAAATTCTCCCATGTAGGCACTATATAAACCCTTTCTTTCAGTCAGATATGCCTTTTATAGATACCCACCTTCAGTTTCTCTTTTAGCTGGCATTATCTCAAACTAAAAATGTAAACACAAGTTCTGAAACACCTGTTGTTCTGAATTTTTCAGTATAAATTTCTATGAAAGGATCACAGATATGTTCATAAGAAGTGTATCTATGCCGCAGTGGAAACTCTAGCTCAATGTACAGAAGGACTGTTCAAATTTTTTTACAATCTGATGGTAAACAACTAAGCCTAATCTATCTAAAAACTGCAGTAGAAAAAACAAGCAAGTTTTGGGGCTTTTATCTTATATATTAAAATGATTTAGAGAAGAGTAGGCATAAAGAAAATTTTATAGGCAACTAATATCTATTGTGCAAAGTAATAACTTTCTCAATTTTGAAACTTTTTTTGGCAAAGGAATCCCATCCCCACACTCGTGCAGAAAAATATACTTTTCAAGTCCTAAGCTTAAATGCTACTCCTTTGCATTAATGCCTCATAGTATAGGATGGACTTCGTTTAGCTACTGCAAATCAGAAGATCCCAAGACACTAGTTACTCACTCATTTTCTAATTCAAAAATGGAGTGACATGCAAATGAATAAAGAAGGCTTTGCCATTTTCTTGGTGTTAGGAACTTCCACATCAGTGCAGTTAGGAATCATCAGCCGCCTGCTATCTACTGTTTTTTCATTGCTTCATATCACTGTCATTAAGCCACTTATTAGCCATCTTCTTTTCAGCATAAACTTAAAACCTTAATCCATTTTTTTCATTAATTCCCACAGGTGATTATTTCACAGAATATTGTTGAGTGGCATATTCCCTTTTGGCCTTTCTCAATACTCATGGGAATTTCTGGAGTATAGGACAAATGCTCTTGATACAAAGTTATATTAAAATGTTTAATTAATAGAAAAATCTATATTAAGCCTATTTTTTTCCTTTGTGGTGTGTCTCTGATTTGAAATTTCCTTCCTTCTACACTACAGAGAACACAACTGAATGACTGGCTGTGTTCCTTTCTGCAGATCACAATGAACTCACATTCATTAGGGTCTGTTTTTGTCCTTTCTTCACATAGTCTGAACCTTGGAGGGCCACACAAATAGCTAACTAACACACAAAAATAGAGCTCTCTGCCACCATGACCAATCCTCTTCAGGTTTGAATTGTAATGTACTCTAGCTATTTGTTTCTGAGACTCTATCAACTAACCACTGTCAGAACAGACCACTTCAGTTAAATGAATTATTAAAACTGTAGATGCCTAGGTACCACCCCACCCCCCAACCACACTGAATGAGAATCTCTACAGGTGGAATTTGGGAATCTGCTTTGTAACCAAGTCCTTTAGTGACCCTTGGACATGTTAGAGAACAATTGAATCAGAGAAGTATGTTTAACCTATTTTCAGTCTATGATTCAATATTAAAGAGCCCTTGACAATATAAGTACCCTGAAGACAACCTGTCACAATGGCTTTGTCAGTGGCTGTTTTGAAGCAAGCCTCTGTTCCAAACATTTAATGGGGAAAGATAAAATATAAAAAGAAAAAACAAACAATAACAACAACAAAAACTAACACAAAGTCTGGCTCAAAAGCAAACCGATGTCTTCCTTAGACCAAAAAAAAACCACCCATACATTCAAATTGAAAAGTACAACTGAAAATAAATTACTTTTTGGTTCCTGAGCCAGAAGTTGGCAATAGGGGTAGGGTCTCCGTTTCTGTGCCTGAGTCTTGACTTTTGAAGCAGGGGATATAGGGCTCTGAGCTCATGAAGGAAGCTAGAATTCAGGCTATTAAAAATTTGGCGTTATGCAAACTACAGGCTTAAAGAGGCAGGAGGACAAAGAACCATCTTGTGACCAAGAACTAAGCCAAGATAAGAAAAAAGAAAACCAAATCTAAATCAAATCAAAGAGAACTAACAAAAATACTCCTACTCAAAATGACCCTGCAAAGCCAAATTCTAAAACTCATGGAGAAGCTTCATGCAAAGCAAGAGAGCCAACACAATCTACAATTAGAAAATCATTAAAACATAAATTTACTTCAGATAAAAATAAGTAAAGGGACAATATGACTCATTGATTAGGATGCTAATTTTATAGGCTTAAAAAGCTGAAAGAGTGCTCACTCTCTCTCTTCCTCTTCTACCTTTGGAGCTGTGTGCTCCAAAGCCTGCCTGAGGATTCTTAACTATCTCTATATTATTGTCCTTTATAACAATTTTATTCAATTTTCTCCTCAAAATTTAGAAATGTTAACAAAGATTTTTACCACGATATTTAAAAGGGAAGTATTACTTCATTTTTAAAAATAGGACAACTGACATGAAATTAATACTTAAAAATAAAATTTCATGCTGAAACAAAAAACAAAGAATAAGGCCTGTCTACCTCCTTGTTGACTTAGTCATTAGACTCTTTTTCTTTCTTTTCTAAGACTAAACTTACATTTTCAGTTATATTGTGGTATATAGCCCTGCAGATGTGGAATATCAATTTAAAACAAGGGCACTTTGAGCTTTCCTATTGCAGAGTTGGAGTTATGCATGTTGTGCCACCTTCTTTGGAAGAACACATTTTACAAGACTTTGTTGATTTCCCATTTGACATAGTCAACTACATAGGATCCAACAGCAAAGCATGTTTTCAACTCACTGCAGAGAAGGTGACTAAGATATAACGGGCAGAGAAGACACAGCCATTCAGAAGGCAGCAGCTTGAAAGATCTACCGATAAGTGATGTTTTTTCATGTGAGAAATAATAACATCATTCCAGAAAATTATGTCTCACTTGTAGGATATCCAGAAATTACCTGCATGAAGGCATTGACAAGAGGATAGATATAGTTTCCCAGACTTGGTTCTTATACTGAACATGATAAAGACATCTAACACATGATGGGATAGCTAACAAAATATTTTCGCATTACCTAATTTTTCATAAAAAGTAATCACAAATTTTTTCTATAAAATTCCAGAAGGATTGAAGCTCTCGCTGGATGCGCAGAGAGGGTGAGTCAGGGACGCATTTCCAGATGGATCTTAGTTGCCCACAGAACAAGGAAATTCCCAGGTATAACAGAGACGCGGGACACCAGGCAGAGGACTCGGCTGGTGTAGCCGGCAGCCGGTGCGGCTCCGGCCTGCACCAGAGTGCAGAGGCGCTCCACAGTGCTTCATACAACAGCGCACTGTTACGGGTGCCCTGTTGAACCGGCAAACTGAGACCTGGGAGGGCTAAACTTGAGACTGAATGGGACTTGGGCAGTGAGCCAGCCCAGGATATCCCAGGGACAAAGCGTTTGGGCTAGCACAGTGCAACAAACAAAACGGTGATTCCAAACCCTCCCGGTGAGGAGGTTTTCTTAAAGCGCAGCTCCCCAAGGAAGGGCCATCCGCCGTTACCGAGACAATCAGCCCCCACTGAGGTACACGCCCATTACTGACGTAGCCTGCCGTTGCCAAAGCAACCCGGTACAACAGAGAGACTCCGCTGCAGGGCGTAGCCTGTGGAAACAGGGCGGAGACTGCAGCAGAAGGGCAGAGCCTGCAGCAACAGGGCAAACCTCACACCAGCAGGGCGGAGCCTCGGCAGGCAAATAGTGACTTGACTGCCTCCTAGCTGGGCAGAACAGCGAGGCGGACACTCACAAGGAAAGCCTCAACCCCTCCTCCCCACCCCAGACAGAGCATCTGAGAAAAAACGGGTTTTTTTCAGCCTACCAGCCCTGAATGAACAACAGAGCTCACAGCTCAGCAATTGAGCTCCTACAAAGTACAGACTGTCTCCTCAAGCAGCTCCCTGACCCCTCTATATCCAAAAGACTGACATTTGGCAGGCATCATTCTGGGACAAAGATAGCAGAAAAAGAAACTGGTAGCATCCGTCACTGTTACACAGCTGCTATAGGTGGACCCCAGACAAGCAGGGCCTGGAGTGGACCTCAGTAGTCATACAGTGAAGGGGCTAGATTGGTAGAAGGAAAACCAAGTAACAAAAATATTTCATCACCAACAATCTGGGTGTCCACTCAGAGACCCAATCGAAAAGTCAGCAACTACGCAGATGACAAGTGGATAAATCCACAAAGATGGGAAGAAACCAGCACAAAATGGAGGAAAACACCCGAAGTCAGAACACCTCGCCTCCTAGAAATGACCAAAACTCCTCACCAGCAAGGGAACAAAGCTGGATGGAGAATGACTGTGACAAAATGACAGAATCAGACTTCAGAAGGTGGATAATGAGAAACTTTTGTGAGCTAAAAGAACATGTTTTAAATCAATGCAAAGAAACTAAGAACCATGAAAAAATATATGAAAAAAGATTCAAGGAAATGATAACAAGAATGGATACCTTAGAGAGGAATATGAATGAATTAAAGGAGCTGAAAAACACAATACGAGAACTTCGCGAAGCAAACACAAGTTTCAATAGCCAAATTGACCAAGCAGAAGGAAGACTATCTGAAGTCGAAGATCAGCTCAATAAAATAAAACAAGAAACCAAGATCAGAGAAAAAAGCACAAAAAGGAATGAACAAAGTCTCCAAGAAATGTGGGACTATGTGAAAAGACCGAACCTACGTTTGATAGGTGTACCAGAAGGGGACGAAGAGAATAAATCCAAGCTGGAAAATACTCTTCAGGACATCATCCAGGAAAATTTCCCCCACCTAGCAAGACAGGCCAACACTCAATTGCAGGAAATACAGAGAACACCACAAAGATATTCTGCAAGAAGAGCAACCCCAAGGCACATAATCGTCAGATTCAACAGGGTTGAAATAAAGGAGAGAATACTAAGGGCAGCCAGAGAGAAAGGTCAGGTCACCCACAAAGGGAAGCCCATCAGACTCACAGCAGATCTCTCGGCAGAAACACTACAAGCCAGAAGAGAGTGGGGGCCAATATTCAACATTCTTAAAGAAAAGAACTTTCAACACAGAATTTTATATCCAGCCAAACTGAGCTTCAGAAGTGAAGGAAGAATAAAATCCTTTGCGAACAAGCAAGTACTCAGAGATTTTGTCACCACCAGGCCTGCTTTACAAGAGCTCCTGAAAGAGGCACTACACATAGAAAGGATCAACCAGTACCAGCCATTCCAAAATCACACTAAATGCTAAAGAGCATCAACATAATGAAGAATCTACAACAACTAAAGGGCAAAACATCCACTTAGCATCAAAATGGCAGTATCAAATTCACACATAACAATAATAACCCTAAATGTAAATGGACTAAATGCACCAATCAAAAGACACAGACTGGCAAATTGGATAAAAATCCAAAACCCATCAGTGTGCTGTATCCAGGAAACCCATCTCACATGCAAGGATACACAAAGGCTCAAAATAAAGAGATGGAGGAAGATTTACCAAGCAAATGGAGAGCCAAAAAAAAAAGCAGGAGTTGCAATTCTCATCTCTGATAAAATAGACTTTAAAGCAACAAAGATCAAAAGAGACAAAGAAGGCCATTACATAATGGTAAAAGGATCGATACAACAAGAAGAGCTAACGATCCTAAACATATATGGGCCCAATGCAGGAGCACCCAGATACATAAGGCAAGTTCTTAATGACTTACAAAGAGACTTGGACTCCCATACAATAATAGTGGGAGACTTTAACACTCCACTGTCAATATTAGACAGATCAACCAGACAGAAAATCAACAAGAATATCCAGGACTTGAACTCAGACCTGGAACAAGCAAACCTGATAGACATTTACAGAACTCTCCACCCCAAATCCACAAAATATACATTCTTCTCAGGACCACATACACCTAATCTAAAATTGACCACATAATTGGAAGTAAAGCACTGCTCAACAAATGCAAAACAACTGAAATCATAACAAACAGCCTCTCAGACCATAGTGCAATCAAGTTACAACTCAGAATTCAGAAACCAATCCAGAACGGCACAGCTTCATGGAAACTGAACAACTGGCTCTTGAATGTTGACTGGGTAAACAATGAAATGAAGACAGAAATAAAGAAGTTCTTCGAAACCAATGAGAACGAAAACACAACATGCCAGAATCTCTGGGACACATTTAAAGCAGTCTCTAGAGGAAAGTATATAGCAATAAGTGCCCATATGAGGAGAATGCAGAGATCCAAAATTGATACCCTATCGTCAAAATTGAAAGAACTAGAGGAGCAAGATCAAAAAATCTCAAAACCCAGCAGAAGACAAGAAATAACTAAGATCAGAGCTGAACTGAAAGAGATTGAGACACGAAAAGCCCTTCAAAAAAATCAATAAATCCAAGAGCTAGTTTTTTGAAAAGATCAACAAAATAGACAGACCACTAGCCAGACTGATTAAAAAGAAAAGAGAGAACAACCAAATAGATGCAATAAAAAATGATAAAGGGGAAATCACCACAGATTCCACAGAAATTCAAACCATCATCAGAGAATATTACAAACAACTCTATATACATAAACTAGTAAACCTGGAAGAAATGGATAAATTCCTGGACTCCTGTGTCCTCCCAAGCCTAAACCAGGAGGAAGCTGAAACTATGAATAGACCAATAACAAGGTCAGAAGTCGAGGCAGCAATTAAGAGCCTACCACTCAAAAAAAGCCCAGGTCCAGACGGGTTCACAGCCAAATTCTACCAGACACACAAAGAGGAGCTGGTACCATTCCTTCTAAAACTATTTCAAACAATCCAAAAAGAGGGAAGCCTTCCCAAATCATTTTACAAGACCAACATCATTCTGATACCAAAACCCGGCAGAGACCCAACGAGAAAAGAAAACTTCAGGCCAATATCCATGATGAACATAGATGCAAAAATCTTCAATAAAATATTGGCAAGCCGCTTGCAACAGCAAAACAAAAAACTTATTCATCATGATCAAGTAGGATTCATCCCGGGGATGCAAGGCTGGTTCAACATACGCAAATCTATAAACGTAATTCACCCCATAAACAGAACCAAAAACAAAATCCACATGATTATCTCAATTGATTCAGAGAAGGCATTTGACAAAATTCAACAGCCCTTTATGCTAAAAATCCTCAATAAACTCGGTATCGATGGAACGTATCTCAAAGTAATAAAAGCTATTTATGACAAACCAACAGCCAATATCATACTGAATGGGCAAAAACTGGAAGCATTCCCTTTGAAATCCGGCACTAGACAAGGATGCCCTCTTTCACCACTCCTATTCAATATAGTACTAGAAGTTCTAGCCATAGCAATCAGGCAAGAAAAAGAAATAAAGTGTATTCAAATAGGAAAGGTGGAAGCCAAATTGTCTCTACTTGCAGACGACATGATAGTATACCTAGAAGACCCCATTGTCTCAGCCCAAAAACTCCTGAAACTGATAAGCAACTTCAGCAAAGTCTCAGGATATAAAATCAATGTGCAAAAATCACAAGCATTCGTCTACACCAATAACAGACTTAAAGAAAGCCAAATCAAGAACGAACTGCCATTTGCAATTGCTACAAAAAGAATAAAATACCTTGGAATACAACTCACAAGGAACGTAAGGGACCTCTTTAAGGAAAACTACAAACCACTGCTCAACGAAATCAGAGAGGACACAAACAGATGGAGAAACATTCCATGTTCATGGTTAGGAAGAATTAATATCGTGAAAATGGCTATACTGCCCAAAGTAATTTACAGAATCAACGCTATCCCCATCAAGCTACCATTGACTTTCTTCACAGAACTGGAAAAAACCACCATTAACTTCATACGAAATCAAAAGAGAGCCCGCATAGCCAAGTCAATTCTGAGCAAAAAGAACACAGTGGGAGGCATCACACTACCGGATTTCAAACTATACTACAAGGCTACAGTAATCAAAACAGCATGGTACTGGTACCAAAACAGAGATATAGACCAATGGAACAAAACAGAGGCACCGGAGGCAACGCAACATATCTACAACTATACAATCTTTGATAAACCTGACAAAAACAAGCAATGGGGAAAGGATTCCCTGTTTAACAAATGGTGTTGGGAAAACTGGCTAGCCATGGGCAGAAAGCAGAAACTGGATCCCTTCCTGACACCTTACACTAAAATTAACTCCAGATGGATTAAAGACTTAAACGTAATACCTGGCATGATAAAAACCCTAGAAGGAAATCTAGGCAAAACTATCCAGGACATAGGAGTAGGCAAGGACTTCATGAATAAAACACCAAAAGCATTGGCAACAAAAGCCAAAACAGACAAATGGGACCTAATGAAACTCCACAGCTTCTGGACAGCAAAAGAAACAGTCACTAGAGTGAATTGGCAACCAATAGAATGGGAAAAAATTTTTGCAGTTTACCCATCTGACAAAGGGCTGATATCCAAAATTTACAAAGAACTCAAACAGATTTACAGGAAAAAAACAAACAAGCCCATTCAAAAGTGGGCAAAGGATATGAACAGATACTTTACAAAAGAAGACATATATGAGGCCAACAGTCATATGAAAAAATGCTCATCGTCACTGGTCATCAGAGAGATGCAAATCAAAACCACATTGAGATACCATCTCATGCCAGTTAGAATGGCGATCATTAAAAAATCTGGAGACAACAGATGCTGGAGAGGATGTGGAGAAAAAGGAACACTTTTACACTGTTGGTGGGAGTGTAAATTAGTTCAACCATTGTGGAAGACAGTGTGGCGATTCCTCAAGGCCTTAGAAATAGAAATTCCATTTGACCCAGCAATCCCATTACTGGGTATATATCCAAAGACTATAAATCGTTCTACTATAAGGACACATGTACACGAATGTTTATTGCAGCACTGTTTACAATAGCAAAGACCTGGAATCAACCCAAATGCCCATTGATGATAGATTGGATTGGGAAAATGTGGCACGTATACACCATGGAATATTATGCAGCAATCAGAAATGATGAGTTCGTGTCATTTGTAGGGACATGGATGAATCTGGAGAACATCATCCTCAGCAAACTGACACAAGAACAGAAAATGAAACACCGCATATTCTCACTCATAGGTGAGTGATGAAAAATGAGAACACACGGACACAGGGAGGGGAGTACTAAACACTGGGGTCTATTGGGGAGAAAAGGGGAGGGCCAGTGGGAGGGGGAGGTGGGGAGGGATAGCCTGGAGAGAAATGCCAAATGTGGGTGAAGGGGAGAAAGGAAGAAAAACACACTGCCATGTGTGTACCTATGCAACTGTCATGCATGTTCTGCTCATGTACCCCAAAACCTAAAATGCAATAAAAAATAAAATAAATAAATAAATAAATAAATAAATAAAATTCCAGAAGGCACAGTCAGCTTTCATCTCAATCTCAAAGTCTGCCACAAAATCTTCAGTTCTGGTTTTATGTTACATACAAACAGAAATATTGCCTATATTTCTTAGCTCTCAAGGTTAAGAAGATTACAAACAAATATTTTATCATGTCCTCACCTTGAGTTAAACAGGGTGGATAAAAATATTTTGCACAATCTGGAATACTGAATAGCAAATTATAGAAAAAAATTAATAATCTTTGATTTTTTCTTTTCATTTTCTTTCTTTCTTCTTTGATTCCTTCCCTCTTTTCTTCTTTCCATTATTTGTTATTCAAATATTCATTCAAAACTTCATTTAAACATTCAGATTTTTCCTCTACATCAGCTAAACATGCTCAAAAGACACAAAGAGAAAGGAAAAAGGTAATCTTACATGGTGTTACTTTCATTAGGATGTACACAAAGCACTGTTTAAATATAGAAGATACACAAAATGTGGCCTTGAGTGGCAAGACAATTGTAGCAGAAAGGATAATAAATTACCTGAGACCAGAAAGATTAGTATGAGTTTGCCATGCAGAGAAGGGTGAGATTGTTCAAGGATATGGAGGTGGTTAGTCCATGAAGAAGACAAAACGACATGAGAAAGCACATGTTTTCAAGCAATTACAAGGAAGTCTGGTCTTCTCCTTAGTAACAATCCTGTCATGGTTAATCATATAGGTCAATTTTGCCAGATGTTGGTGTCCAGCTGTTTGGTCAAACTCTAAGAGCTGCCATTAAGGTATTTTTGTGATGTTATTACCCTCTGTATTACGGTGGGCCTCTCAGTTGAAGACTTTAAGAATAAAAACAAATTTCTCAGAGAAAATACAATGCTGTCTTAAGGCTGTAACATAGAAATCCTGCCTGTTTCCAGCTACTCGACTGCCCTACCAATTTCAGGCTTAGTAGCCTTCACAATCATGTGAGCTATTCTTTTTTTAAAAAACTTTCTCTTTTTTTCTCTTCACCTCCTTTTAACTTCCTATTGGTTCTATTTTTCAGCAGAACTTTTATTAATACTAATGCATAGTATTAGCTGTGCTATGCCCATTTTCATGGCTCATTCCATTTACTCCTTATTAAAACCTCAGTACAATCATGCTCATGATGAGTGACAGACAGAAACTGAATCTTCTTAAATAAATTAAAAAAAAAAAGACTTGACTAAGGCCAGTCTTAGCCAGAGGTTGAGCTGCAATTTGAACCTCATTTTGTGTGACTGCAAGGCCTTCACTTTTAATCACTATACTATTTCCTTAGAATATAAATTGTGGGGAGCTAATAAATATATTCAAAAAGGGGGTAATAGAATTTGATGTTAGCATTAAAAAGATAAATTATCCTACAAGATGGAAGATAGATTGGAAACCAACAAGATTTTTGAAATCATGAATATTTGCTTTTTTATAAAACAAAGAATTGGTAAAATTATACACTATCCACAATGGTCTCATCTGATCTCCTTTGTCATTTATCTGCCAAATGGCATCTCCTCCTCATGGCCACTATGCTTGTCTTCCCTGCAACAAATTGACTTGATTAAGTCTAAACCATTTGTTCTTTTCCCTCCACTTTTACGTAGCCTGTGTGTTCAAAAATAATGTAAAAAAAAAAAAAAAAAAAAAGGAAAGCCATTCTTTAGATATCAAAATGTCTATAATGGTATCTGTGTGTCTGTGTGTGTGTGTGTGTGTGTGTGTGTGTGTGTGTGTGTATTTTCAGTATCTGTTAACATGATCTTAAGGTAATGAGTTCAATTCTGCTAAAACATATTAGTCACAGATCCTGATCGGTCAACATGGTGAAACTCCGTCTCTACTAAAAATACAAAAAATTAGCTAGGCATGGTGGCACGTGCCTGTAATCCCAGCTACTCAGGAGGCTGAGGCGGGAAAATTGCTTGAACCCAGGAGGCAGAGGTTGCGGTGAGCCGAGATCACGCCTTTGCACTCCAGCCTGGGTAACAAGAGCGAAACTCCACCTCAAAAAAAAAAGAAGTTATAATCTAGCAAAGCATGTTCGAAAGCAATTAATTATAAAACAAGTAAATATAAGAAATATTAAATGAGAGTTGGAGATAATGCTCTATCTCTAAGAAGAGACCATCATATCTTCTATAGTTAAAAAATATCAGCAAATCAAAAAGCAGACATTGTAGGCAGAGAAGTAGAAAGTAAACTTTATTTTTTGCTTCTTTTTGTGCTTTCTATTGTATAGTATAGTGATGTGTTTAAAAAAAATGGTACTTAATTAAATGTTCATATTTTTTTTCCTATTGTATTACTTCCCAAACAACAGGAAAGGCATTGATATATTACCATATTCTTGAGGTTATTTTTCTACAGCTATCTATTCTTCTGCCTCTGGTTCTTCCTTTTTTTCTTCTTTTCAAACTCACCTTATTTTGACTATCACTGTTAGATTCTTCTTTACACTCTTCTGTTGCATGGATAGGGAAAAGGCTGGGTATGAGAGTCAGAAGGATGTATTTTAGAGTCCCAGATCCACCATTGCTTACTTCATGACCCTGGAGAAGCTGCTTCTCTGAGTCTCAGGTCTTTCAATTAGAGCAATGACATCTGTCTTTTATGACTATTTTAAGCCTACATGAGATATATGATTATCCATCTCTGGTATATATAGTGAGAGATCCATAAATATTTATTCATTCCCTTAACATGTTTTGGTTATTTTTCTATTTTACATAGGATAAATTTTCAAATGATTTAGTACTTTAGTATGGATAGAAATGACTTCTGCAATTTGATCTTGACCTACCCTTCCATTCATTCCCCTGAGACACTTTAACATCAACTCTGTGCTCAATCCAAACTAGCCTATTTGTTGTCTTCAAAATAAATCATTTCTCTCCATAAAGTTTGGTTCATTACCAATAACCTTGAAATTTGGGGTAGGTCTAAAACTAATGCAATTGGGGAGGTGTTCTAGAAGGACAAAAGGATGGAAGGAAGTGAATTTACAAATACAACATTAAGTATAGGTTTTGGAAGGGGCCAATGCCCCCTGCACTTCTTTTGCTTCCCAGCAAATGTACCTCTGCCCCCTGTACTCTCTATTAATCACCTACCCCCTTTCCCTTTTCTATGCTTATTAAATATAACCTACTCTCAGCTCTTAAATAGGGCATCCTCTTTGAAGATTGGCAGTTGTTTCAAGCCCACTGCAATCTTTTTCTCGTCTAAATTCTTCTAGTGCTTATTACCGACACCCCTCATTTGGTCCACATTACATATTGATTTATACAGTTACTTAAGTTGACATGCATATATGGTTTTACAAAATGTCTAATTTGATTACCAATTCCCTGGGTATGGGATTTGTTCCACCTCTACCTCCCCTGCCCAGCCCAACTTAGTGTTTTGTGTATGTAGGTAGGAACTCAGTATTTGTTGATTCATATCATAGATGATATTTTCAAGATCCCTTTTTTAGTGAACAGACAGCACAGATTTATGTGTTTTATTTAAATATAAATTGCTCCTATTATAATTTCAAAGGCACTAAACTCACCCAATTAAAATTACATAAAGCACTTCTTATTTACATGCTATGTGAAATGTGTTAAACAAACTAAATTGGTACATATAATAGATTTTCTCTAAAAGTTAATGCTCATAAGAATTATGGGGCATCTACCTTTTATTTTTGTTACATTTCAGTACCTTTATGTGGTAATAATTTTATTAAATTTTTTACTAAACAATCAGCTCAGTGCACTTTATAGTTTCTTTTCTTAAAGAAGTCTAACTCTAAAATAGAGTGTTATCCATATGAAAGAGGGTGTATTTCTAAATGAAGTGTCATTAAAAGCAGCAGCAAGGAGAGCGTTTATGCACCATGTCTTGAACCAACCTTCCTTTATTTGTGCTGCCGTTGATTTCTTAAGCCCTTGATGTGACTATATCAGCAAAATATAATAAATTAACATGAGTAATCCTCAACTTTTATTATACTGTATCTTTTCACATGAAAAGCATATAAGTAGGCATGAAATACCATGAATTTTCTACCCATAACTGCATTATATAAAAAGCTGTCGTAGGCATATGAAGTGCTTTTAATCTGAATGAACTTCATTAGCTTTGGATTTAGTTGTGCATTCAGGGTAAAAGTTAAAAGGCCTACCTGTTTGCTCAGGCTTTTCTTGAAGTTTGCCTGAGCAACATGGAAAAGATGTAGTGAAGTAGGACAGAGATATTTTAAGAAATAATTAAAGAAAAAAACACTTTTGAACACTTGCAGAGATCTATTTAACAGGCTGATGCATTTCATCTAAAACTAATCAGGAATTGTCTTATGGGGGCTTCTAGTCAGACCTTTAGGAGTCTCCACTTCCTATGGACCATGAGGAACCCAAGAAGAGGTGCATTGTGGCAGGAGGAAAAAGAAAATTCATAGCGACAAGGACAACTGCCATTTATCAAGGGCTTGCTCTGTGCCAGGCACTGTTCTAACTACTGTGCACGTCTTATCATGCAAGCCTTGCAATAACTATGTGAAGCATATATGGTTATTTTCTTCACTTTACAGATGTCATATAAAGGCCACAGAGGTTAAATAACTTGCCCAAGGCGACACAGTTAGGTACCAGCGGAGTTGAGATTTGAAGCCAGACAGTCTGGCTCCAAAGGCACTCTTTAGCCACTCTGGTATGCAGAGAACACAAAATAAATAAATGATATAAAAGACAAGAACTCAATGTTTAAGAAGTTTACATTGTATTAAGGAATGGCTATTATCTAAAAGCAGAATAATACATTACTATTAATGTGCTACTTAATAAATGCCTATATGTAAAATAAAGTGAAATTAGAAGATAAAAGGTAAAAGGCATAAAATAATTTTTTAAATACAGGTAAAATATATTTTGTATATGGAAGACAATGACTCTACTAACCCATAATCACCCTGGGGTCTCTGTAAGAGCAACGCCAATACTAGGCTAACTAGAAACATGTATTTGTATGTGTATATGTGTGTGCGGGGAGAGGCAATTTGTGTGTGTGTGTAGGGTGGAGGGGGCACATTTGTCCTCAAAGAATTTCTAATCTCACAATCAGTCATTTATGTAAATAAATAAATATTTCAAAGATTAGGATAAGTGCTAGAATAAGCTAAATAAAATGTAATGGATATAAGACATATGTTATTCAGTTTGATTTATCCATTCTATGATGTATACTTATATCACAACATCATTTTCCACACCAAAAATATATATAATTTTTATTTTTATTTACTTTAAACAAAGTAAATCATTAAATGTTAGGATGTTGTGATTGTGAATATAGAACATACAGGATAAAGATAAAAGCAATCTATCCTAAGATTAAATAAATTGAAACGTCCAGGATGAAATATTTCAGTAATAGTATCATATACAGGATCAAAAAGTTCTGTATTGCAAACAATTTAGACAGAAGCGAGAGTTATGTAACCTAGAAAGTGAGCTGGATGATATAAAAAGAATCAACAGTGATAATGAATATATTGAAATCAAAGATGCACAGGAAGAGATGGATTAAAATTGTTCTGAGAGATAGAAGATATATTAGTCCATCTTCACACTGTTATAAAGAAATACCCATGATTTGGGTAATATATAAAGGGAAGAGAATTAATTGACTCACAATTCTGCATATCTGGGAGGGCCTCAGGAAACTTAGTCATGGCACAAGGTGAAAGCGAGGCAGACATCTTCCTCATAAGGCACAGGAGAGAAAATGAATGCAGGAGAAACTACCAAACACTTATAAAACCATCAGATTTCAGCTCTTGTGGGAACTCACTATCACAAGAACAGCATGGGGGAAAACTGCTTCTATGATTCAGTTACCTCCACCTGGTCTCTTCCTGGACATGTAGGGATTATGGAGATTGCAATTAAATATGAGATTTTGGGTGGGGACACAGCAAAATTACATCAGGAGAGTAGAACAAAACCTAGTATTTCTAAATAACATTGAAAGCTTGTGCAAGCATAAAATGATACAGTAAAAAACCAGTGAAATAGAGGCAGAGCAGGAAGAATTTTACTAATGCTGATATTCAAGAAGAAGTTCATTTAGGAGGTGATGTTTTAGATGTGGTGGTAGTAGCACTTCACTATATATTGATAAAAAGGGAGGAGGAACAGGAGAAAGTTACAAGAGCAGAAGCGAAGTCCAAGTCAAACAGATGGGGAGATAGCCTATGATATAGTCAGTGAACTTCACGTAGTCTAATATAGACTTAAAAGGTACTATGGTAGAGTGAGGGGTTGGGAAAAGGTTAAAAGTTGTAGATACAAATCATAGAGGTGGGTTAGCATACAAATCATACAGGTGGGTCGACATCAAACTGTGAAGGTACCGGAATACCTTGGCAATGCATTGGGTGTTTATTTAGAAATTAGGGGAATCATCTGTGGTTTTCCTATATGGGGCTGCTTGCTCAGATAAATGCTGATAGAAGATGCCACTATTATTAGGATACGTACAAATTTCAGTGGATTTCTGTGTTGATTAGCAGAGTTAGTTATGTAACAGTGTCTAGAAAATAGTATCTGCTAAAAAAGTATAAGCTATAATAATCCTTATGAGTAGTAGCAGGGTTAGTTTTTCTGAGCTGGGTTGTTTGGTCTGATCTAATTCTACTCTTTAACACAGCAACTCCTGTGATCAGTTACAGATATTTTCTAGGATGGTGGATATGGTGATAACTACCTATCAGTGGACCCAGCTAGAATCCACTGAGGTACTCTAGCATATGCCATCAGTGAGCTTTACAATACAGAAATCAACAAGCATGTTTAACAAGCTTACTTTAACAGGTGAACATTTGCAAATATGAATACCACATTAATTAAGAAAAACAACATGATGAGGATAGTCAGCGCTGTGATCCACAATAAAAGCAAATCATGCTGTCTTTAAGCCAGTGGGTGTTATTCTTGCATAAGAACCCTAGGATCATGCCCTTAATTAGCTAATTATTTAGATATTAGAAAGGAATCACTTAACAAGGAACACACACCCCATGATACAAATGACATGAGTGGTGAGTAAATTTACTTTCAAGAATTAGTAAAGAGTGTCAATGAACTACATATGGTATTCATGTGTAATTAAAAACAAATTACAGTGTAGAGAAACACTGAACATGCTAGTAAATTAATTTCCTCAATTAAAACAAAAAGTCTCACAAAATTTTTAATAGAAAACACATGTATTTTTCATATGGAACATGGAAATTATTTCCTTCTGCTTGAATCAATGTTTATTTAAAAGAATCAACAAGATTGCAGAACAATATGGAGAATATTTCACTGACACTACAGTGAGCACAAGACCTTTAATAACAACAACAAAAAATCCACTTCCTCATTTGTTTTGGCAATTCTTCCTTCTGCTAATTAAACATGGTATACTTGAACAAGTAAAAATAATCTACCATAAATAGTGATTCCCCCCATTTTGTAGTTTTCCATACAATAATAAATACGACATTCCTGATGTATAACAGGAAGTGGAATCACTTAGATTTATGAAGACTCTCCCATTTGCCTTGCAAAGGAAAAGCTCTTGGACATGGAGGGCTGTGTCCTAGTATTAAAACCACCATAGCTTATGTTCTGTGAAGCTCATGGTAAACTTCAGTTAACAACGATATACAACAATAATGACTGTTAAAAATGCATGGGGATATAACCAAATAATAAGTGTAACACTCTAGGAAACATACAACAGATTTCCCAAATCTACTCTGTTATACCACATGAATTTATTTAACCCTCATTTTACTAATTTTGGAATCACCAGCGCTGCTGTGCACTTATCTATTCCTTACTTAACTAGACACTTACGTCATAATCTATACTCTTACTCTTTTCCAAATAAAAAAAATATAAAGATACAAAAAATAAAAAAATATGTAAAAATAACAGGAAATTGATGGAATAGGTAAGAAAAATTAGAGTAAATGATATAAGATGAAGCCAAGTATAAAATTAGTACACAAATGCACAATATTTCTCATATACTCTATTTCTCATATACTCTATTACACAATGGCTGCAAATTTGCCTGAGTTTCCTAGAAATCAATTCAAAGAAACATGGTCAGTTTCTTAACACACAATCAACAAAACTAAAAATGTTTTCAATTTTTTCAAAAAAAATTCAATTTTATTGAAATTTCATATGATGGAATTTCTCTCCTATGTTTTAATGTACAAAAAGAATTCATGCATATAGTGAACAATGAGCTGAGATTTTTTTAAAAAGTAGCCAAAAATATATACCATGTGATAACCAATATTCTTATGTAGAGGCAGGTTCTGAGTTACTTTCTAAAAATGTTTTAATATGACCTGCTGATTTAAGCCTTCATACCAATCATAATAATCTGGCTTAGTTCTCCATGACTGAGGACATTATTTGGATTATGGAGGACTAAAAAGACTTTTGTGGTTCTTGAATTGTGGTTTCCAGACCACAACATGAATATGACCTGGGAACTTAATAGACATGCAGATTTGGGGGTGTTCCACCTCAACTATTCTGAATAGAAAACTCTAAGGGAGTGAGGCACAGCAATCTGTAATACTTCCAGGAGATTCTGACAAATCCTCAGGTTTGACAAACATCACTTTCCATAATATTCTCTGTGTGCTTTTTATCTATGTATTGGGATTTTTTTTTTGTATGTATTGGGAAACAAGACCAAATTCTTTGACAAAATCTTATATATACATATATAAACAATGAATATTTTAAAAGAGTTAGAAATATAAACACAAAATTCAGTATAGTTATTTCTTCTGGGGGAGAAATAAATGAGAACACATAAGTAGAAGAAATACTCAGTAATGTTCAAGTTCTTACATTGAGTGGTAGAATCATGGGGATCTTTTACTATCATGTTGCATAACTCATATATATGCTTCACACATTTTTACATTTCAAAGTTTATATCATTAGAAATATCACTGTATCCCTAAATGATTTCATTTTATAAAAGTAATTTTGTTCTTAGTAGTCAGGTCACTGGCTCTCCATGACATCATGGTTCTCACCACTAAAGGAACAGTCATGGAGACTTACAGGAGAAATACATGAATAAATTAATTGCAACAGACTTACATAAGTAATTATGAATCCCTTTCACATATATATATATATTGTATGTGTACATGTGGCCATAAAAATTTTAAAATTTGAAATACTGGATAAAGTAATCTATTTCCTGAAGTTTAAAACAGTTCATAAGATTATGTTTATATGACTCAAAGACAAAGGTTCAATGGCTATATTGTACAGCAGGAATAGTTATAACGTCTGTCAACCGTATGTATATATTTTCTAAATATACACATTACGCAAAGAAATTATAAAACCTCAAAACGATAGTTCACCTAAAATAAATATGGCATTGTATACAGGGTGTTGGCTTGGTGCTAAGTAATTATGGGAAATAACGTGAATATGATCCTTAAGTTATACAGGCTTATATCAGGTTTCTGCAAAAATCATATAAAATTCCTCTTTCTAAGGGTCTGCAGGGGAAACACAGAAGATTAATTTTCATGGTGTTCCATTCCAGTATTTCTTTAAGAATTATATGTCTGGATAAGGCAGTTACTACATACTAGTACTAACATAGTTGAAAACATTTCATGAATTGAATGAGACTATTTCCATCCAAAAACTGCCAAATAACAGGTTACCTCAACGGAGAAAGGTATAATTATGGGTACATTTAATACCTGTAATGAATTGAAACTTTGAAAGCTTGCCATTGTTTATATGTCACATACTGGTTATAAATAAAATGTTAAAAGGTATAGCACAAAGAGAACATTAAAACTTCAAAGATGTACATATATATACTGTATTTGTTATACTAAGATGACATACTCTATTATTCAGTTATATTCAATCTTGACTGCCAAGCAAAATATATTTGCCTAACCTGAAGTTACAGATTTTTCTTTTCTTTTCTTTTCAAATTATTTAGATTTAAGCTAGCCATATTAACTATCAAAGTCTGATAAATGGTCAGATAAAGACTAAGAAAAAAATTCACATGCTATAAGTTAAAATATGAATCAATGGAGAAAAAAACACTCCATCATAAATCAAGGTGATAAAAATAATGTTTGTTAAGATTTTGTGGAAAAAGTGAAGTAATACTACTTTATCAGATAAATTGAAAATATTTCACAAGCAATGTTTTAACTTTTAAAAAATGTAAAAATAAACTTTTGGCTAGTGTCATTGATTCCCAAAGACAAATTTTTAGAAGTTTAAGTGCCAAGAATATTTAAGAGTTGGAATGAATAGCATTGTTACTGTCTTTCAAGTCACAATAACAACCTACGTAATAAACCCTGAATTTTCAACCATTTTAATGGATTTGCTTGTTATTGATTATGTTGTCCATTGCCAAGAATACTAAAGCAAATAAACTTTTTAAAGTACTTATTCATCCATTCACTAGAAAATGAGATCTAGCAATTACATACTAAACATTGGTCAAAGTAAGTGAAAAGTTACATCATAGAATCTTTTTCTATTTTTCTATTTTCTTTTTAGACATGGTCTTCCTCAGTTACCCAGGCTGGAATACAGTGGCCAAGCACAGCTCACCACAGCCTCAAAAGTCCTGAGCTCAAGTCACCCTCCCACTTGAGCCTCCAAGTAGCTAGATTACATGTGTGCACCACCACAACAGGCTTAAATCATATAATTCTGAAAATCATATTGTCTACTGAAATCATATGTTCTTAAATCTTAATTTGCTTTCATTGCAGTAATAAACACAAAATTGTTAGTCATACAATACTTTTAAATTAAAATATTGTTTCACTTCCTTAATAGCCAGGTTTATTTCCTCAATATTTTCCAACCTAGATCATCAAAATAGCACCTTTTCATCATACCTTGACCATCTTATTTTGTTTCTTTTCATGGATATATTTGTAGTAAATATTTCTAAGTATTTATAATATGCAATATTTTGTCTAGAAAACTGATGTATGCTCAATGGAGAGAAATTAGTGAACAGTGAAGTATAAATAAGTATTAAATATTTAGATTTTTACTACAAATAAATGATCTCTGTTAATATTTTGGCATGCCTTCTGATCTGGTTTGGCTGTGTCTGTACCCAAATCTCATCTTGAATTCCCACATGTTCTGGGAGGGACCTGGTAGGGCATGACTGAATCAATGGGGTAGGTCTTTCCCATGCTGTTTTTGTGATAGTGAATAAGTCTCACAAGTTCTGATGGTTTCGTAAGGGAGAGTTTCCCTGCACAAGCTCTCTGTTTGTTACCATCCATGTAAGATGTGACTTGCTCCACCTTGCTTTCCACCATGATTGTGAGGCCTCCTCAGTCATTTGGAACTGTAAGTTCATTAAACCTCTTTCTTTTGTAAATTGCCCAGTCTCAGGCATGTCTTTATCAGCAGCATGAAAATGAATGAATACACCTTCTTTGAGACACAGATTTAGATATAAACATGGGTCTGAGTATGAATCTAGGTCATTAGGTGAACAGATATGTCTGAAGCAGGAAATAAGGATATTCTTGCATTCCTGAGAAACTATAACCAATGGGTACAAAGAAGCATATAGAAAAATGCTTAGATACTGAAGAGTAATACATGAGTATATGGAGCATATATGGGTCATGGTGATTATAATTATTTCCTAGCACCTTCTATTCCAAGTGTGGTCTGCAGGCCAGTGTCATCAGCATTAACTAGGAGCTTGTCAGAAATGCAGAATGTCAGGTCTGATTGCTTATGAATCAGAATTTACATTTCAACAATATTCTACTGATTGACATATGCATTAAAATTTGAGAAGCACAACCCTCGATGCTTTGTGAGACATATACAGCAAGTAGAGGTGGTGTATTAGCATCAGATTTTTGGTTAGGCACAATAGGTACAAGTGTTTAAGAGCCCACAATACCTTAAGGGACTTATGAAATAGTTTTAATTTCTTTTAAAATCAAAATTAAAAAAATAAACTTATATTGAATAAAGTATTTTAATATGTGATCTTAATATATTTCATCTTTATTTCAGTGCACTCTAAAATATAATTTTAATATGTTTCTTTGTGGAGGAAGGGGCCCTAGAAAGCAAAAGTTCCTAGGGCCCAAAAAAGTCATATTACTACCTTGTGATGAGTAACAAAACATCCTGAAAAAATGAAAGAAATCCTGGGCAGATGTCTCAGTGACATCTCCTCTTTTATCTCTTTCACTAACTGTTAGATCTATTTTTTCAGAAAGAGTAACAGATCTCCCCCAAAAAAGACCTTACTAGAAATTAATCATTTGTATGCAATTACTATGTCTACCAATGTCCATAAATGTCCATTTTAAAAGAAAACCAACTGTACTTACTTTTAAAATATCTGTGTTTAGCTTAACATGATTTCACAGGTATTTTCAAATGTCAATAAACATTTCTCTAGCCCAGTTTTAATGACATATGAAATTTCATCATATAAAATAAAAACTTCTAGTGAATTAATTTTCAGTTATTGCCATTATGAATAACACAATGATAAACAAATATCCTTGTTGCAAATCCATGATTATTTTCTTCAGAAACCATTCTAAAGTAAAATTACTGGTTCATTTGTAAACATGTACAGTTGTTGCTTTCACTTTTGATAGTTTCAAACTTACAGAAAAGTTACAAGAATCGTACAAGGAACTCCTACATTTCCTTTTCCTAGATTCCTCAGTTTGCCTCACGCCCCATTTGCTTTGTGTTCTGCATCTATGTCTTGCGTGCTCTCTCTCTCTCTTCGTCTCCCTCTTTCCCATGACAATTTGAGAATAGTTGATACAAATCTGCCCCTTAGCCACTAAATAAATAATTTGGTGTGTTTTTCCCCAAAACAAAGATGCTGTGTTACACGACCACATAAACACAATTATGAAAATCAGGGAATTGAAACGGGCATACTGCTATTATCTATTGCACACTCTATTTCAGTGTAGTCCACTGTGCTATCAATGTTCCTTAGGGGTTCCCACTGCCATCTCCCACCTCCTCACCCCAGAATCCATTTCAGGATTTACATCACATTTGTTGTTATGCAGTCACCTTTAATCTGGAACAGCTCCACATTGTTATTCTTGTTCTTGACAATCTTTGTTTGGTTTTTGTTTCAAATTTTTGTGGGCACATAGTAGGTGTATATGTTTATGGGGTACATGAGATGTTTTGATACAGATATGCAATGTGAAAGAAGCACATCATGGGGAATTGATAATGTTTTATGTTATTGATATTTATCACAAAATAACTTCAAATAATATTGTTTCTTATAAGAGAAAGCATATAAGCATGTCCATTTTTTTATATCTTTATAATATTGAATATTAATGTTCTTTTTCAGCTATTTCTGATGACCACAATATATGTTTTGTTTTTCTTTAAATATTCATTTTCTAGATTATAAGTGAAGCTGAATATTTGTTTATATATGTCACCAATTTTTTCTTTCTCATTATTCTTTCATATCTTTTGTTTTTCTTCTATTTGAGCCTCTGTTTTGTCTTTTTAATTGATTTATAAATATATTTTATTATTTATATAACAATGCTACCCTTTTGCCAACAAATATTTTTCCCTAGGTCATTCATGGTGCTTGATGAAGCAGCTTTTCATTTGTATGTAGTGATATATAATCAGTATTTCTTATTGATGCTTTTGCCTTTGGAATTGGGCTTGGCAAAATCTTTCCTGCTCATTATATCAATATCCTTGAAATTTTTCACATAATTATTTTATTACTTGTTTTACATTTACTTTTGAGCATTAAAAGTATATTTTTTTATCCAACTTATATTTTCAAAAAATGTAATCAATTATTCCCACTGATTTGTAATGTCAAAAATTATATTAAATACTGACCAAAATAAATCTGTATCCAAATTCAGTATTTTAGAAGAAATAGGAATAGCAGAGCTTTATACCAGAAGAAATCACAGGATATAATTTATTAATGAAGATAAAGGAAAACATGTGTTTGATGATTCAAAACAGAAACTAATTTTTCATTTTAAAAGGAATTTAAGATTTTTTTGTGTGTTGCTGTTTTGGCCTTGTTATTTTAAGCTGGGGCCTTACATGTAAAAATTTAGTAGTATCTATTAGCAGCTGGAGGATATTTTTTCAATAAAGGAAAAGAAACAATTTTATCATTTACATTTTAAATAGACCATATAGAAATTAGTTTGTCAGTTTATTTTTACCTCCAAATCCCGATTTAAAATTTTGATGCATAAGAGGAGAAATATCTCTAGCATCAATTAAAAAGATATCTAATGTGTTTGGACTGCAGCCTACTATGTACCCCTTATATTACCTAAGATGGCATATTCATTGCCAAACATACGCTTTATAAATTAAATGAATTTTAGTGTAAAGCTTTTTAATGAAACGAGCAAATTCAGACTTGTTTAAATGTCAGTAAAATATTAAGTACCATATGTTGTCTGCCAAGTAGTTTTTGGAAGCACATGAAATTAATTGTTAAAAAGAGAATTTATCATCTTAAAGTACTTCACGATCAATGTTATCATTTAATGCATCTTTTGGCAATTATTAAACCCTAGGGAAGAGCATGAATATCCTTATCAAGTCTGGAAAGACACTAATGGGGAGGAGAAAGGACTGATGCTTGCATTTACATGTGGGCATGAGCTCAGAGAAAAGTGAAGGAGAGAAACCCTAAAAACGCCCTCAGGCTCAATGCCCAGGATGGATATATTGTACAGCCACCAGAGTTTCCAATAGCACCATTTCCTTCATTAATCTGTATTTTATTCCTTTATTTTTGGATGCTTTTCAATTTTTAATACAGCTAGATTCTTTTATAAATCAATATACATTATTTATTTCTTAGATGATTAGTTCATATCCATGATTAATAAGAATGTTATATTAAGAACTTAATATGGTTAAAAGTGTGTAAAAAAGTTCAAGTTGTTTAAATTTGTAAGTTATTAATGATAATAACAGAATAATCATTAAGCACAATTATTGCCAGGCACTGTTCTAAGCATTTTATGATTATTATTTTATTTTTCTCCAAGACATCATATGAGACTCTTAGTCTTGTCTCTATTTTACAGATGAGGAGACTGAAGAAAGATGAAGCTAAATAACCATTTTATTTTTAAAATTTCATGGAAAACGGAAATATGCACTTCACTGATGGGAAATGTAGTTATTAAATATAATTGTAATTTTTAATGTCTCAATATTATAAATGCCTTCATTTTTAACAGAAATGATACTCATACTATTATAAGTCTCAACAGGGAAATAATTGAAATTGGAGTTTTGTTTGTTTTATCTTTGTTTTGTTTTTAGTTTTGATGTGTGAGTGAATAGATACTTGATGTAGCTGCAAAATCAGTTTCCAGTTAATCTGTTAGGTTGGCACAAATATAATTACAGTTTTGCCACTGAAAGTAATGGCAGGCCAGGCACAGTTGCTCACATCTGTAATCCCAACACTTTGGGAGGCTGAGGTGGGTAGATGATAAGGTCAGGAGTTCGAGACGAGCCAGGCCAACATAGCGAAACTGCATCTGTACTAAAAATACAAATAGTAGCCAGGTGTCAGGGGTGGGTACCTGTAATTCCAGCTACTTAGGAGGCTGAGACAGGAGAATCACTTGAACCTGGGAGGTGGAGGTTGCAGTGAACCGAGTTTGTGCCATTACACTCCAGCCTGGGCAACAAGAGTAAAACTCTATCTCAAAAAAGGAAGAAAAAGAAAGTAATGACAAAAACTGCAATTATGTTTGCACCAACCTAATAGGTGAGGCAATGATTTATTTATTTTTTAGCAAGGACAAAAAGACTCTTCATAGTATAGAGGATGGAGATGAGGAGCTGGAGTCCCAGTGCACTGTGAAGGATGTAAATGGAAGGGGTAAGAATGTTTTCCAGTAATGATCTGAAACAAAGGGATTGTGCCAAAAAAATACTTTTCCTATATTCTATTTCTACCATTAATCATATTCATACCATCTCCTACTAACAAGCAATATGAGATGCTTTTCTTCCATAAGTCTCGGATTTCTTCATAAAACCATAAGCAAGGGCTATGGCTTACTGTTTAACCAAAAGTGTATGGTTTTAAGTGTTTGAAACAGTCATTAATACAAGGTTAAATAGCCTAAGTTTGCAGTTTTTACAGCTGAACTTAATATTTGATCCAATGTTTTACTTTATTAGCACATTACATGGGTGATATTGTAAAGAGTTTCTGTGAAAGCCATGGCAAGGCTATATTATTTCACTGGTAGAATTGCAAGATTTGGGCTTTTTAGCACTGCATTTACTGTAATTAAGCTAAGTAAGAAATAAATAGTTTAAAACAAGAAACGTTTTTCTATCAGTCCATTTTCACACTCTGATAAAGACATACCCAAGACTGGGAGATTTACAAAAGAAAGAGGTTTAATAACTTACAGTTCCTGGCCAGAGGCCTCACAACCATGGTTGAAGGCAAGGAGGAGCAAGTCACATTTTACATGGATAGCAGCAGGCCAAGAGAGACATTGGGCAGGGAAACTTCCCCATATAACACTGTCAAATCTCATGAGATGTATTCACTATCACAAGAATATCATGGGAAAGCCCTGTCCCCATGACTAATTATCTCCCACTGGGCAACTCCCACAATGCATGGGGATTAAAGATGAGATTTTAGAGGAGACACAGCCAAACCATATAATTATGCCCCTGGTCCCTCCCAAATCGTATGTCCTTACATTTCAAAACCAAGTACTTTATCATCTTAACTCATTTCAGCATTAATTCAAAAGTCCATGTCCAATGTCTCATCTTGAGACAAGGCAAGTTCCTTCTGGTTATGATTGAGCCCGTAAAACCAAAAGCAATCTAGTTACTTCCTAGATACAATGGGGATACAGGCATTAGATAAATACATCCATTCTAAATGAGAGAAATTGGCCAAAACAAAAGGGCTACAGGCCCCATGCAAGGTCAAAATCCACTGGGGAAGTCAAATCTTAAAGCTTCAAAACGATCTCCTTTGACTCCATGTCTCAAATCCAGATCACACTGAGGCAAGAGGTAGGCTCTCATGGTCTTTGGCAGCTCCACCCCTGTGGCTTTGCAGGGTACAGGCTCCCCAGCTGCTTTCATGGGCTGACATCGAGTGTCTGCAGCTTTTCCAGGTGCACAGTGCAAGCTGTCAGTGGATCTCCATTCTGGGATATGGAGAATAGGGACCTTCTTCTCACAGTTCCACTAGGTGGTACCCCAATAGGGACTCTATGTAGGGGTTTGGACCCCGCATATCCCTTCTGTACTGCCCTAGTAGAGGTTCTCTGTGAGGGCCCCACCCCTGCAGCAAACTACTGCATGGACATCCAGCCATGTCCATACATCCTCTGAAGTCTAGGCAGATGTTTCTAAACCCCAATTCTTGACTTCTGTGTACTTGCAGGTTTAATATCACGTGGAAGTTGCCAAAGTTTGGGGCTTGTACCTGCTGACGTTGGCCCCTTTCAGCCACGACTGGAGCTGCTGAGATGCAGGGCACAAAGTCCTTAGGCTACACACAGCACAGAAACCCTGGGCCTAGCCCACAAAACCACCTTTTCTCCTAGGCCTCTGGGCCTATGATGGGAGGAGCTGCCATGAAGACTTCAAGCATCCCCTGGAGACACTTTCCCCATTGTCTTGGGGATTAACATTTGGCTCCTCATCACTTATGAAAATTTTTAAAATGGATTTTTCTTTTCTATCACATTGTCAGGCTGCAAATTTTCTGAACTTTTATATAGTTGGCTTCTTTTATAAAATTAAATGCCATTAACAACACCCAAGTCACATTTTGAATGCTTTCCTGCTTATAAATTTCTTCCGCCAGATACCCTCAATCATCTCTCTGTAGTTCAAAGTTCCACAAATCTCTAGGGCAGTGCCAAAATGCTCTCTTTGCTAAAACATAACAGTAGCCACTTTTTTTCCAGTTTCCGAGAAGTTTCTCATCTCCATATGAGACCACCTTAGCCTGGACTTTATTGTCCATATTACTATCTGGCTTTTGGTCAAAGCCATTCAACAAGTCTCTAGGAAATTCCAAGTTTTCTCATGTTTTCCTGTCTTCTGAGCCCTCCAAACCGTTCTAACCTCTTACCCAGTTCCAAGGTTGCTTCCACATTTTCAGGTACATTTTCAGCAATGCCCTGCTCTACTGGTACAAATTTACCATATTAGTCCATTTTTGTATTGCTGATAAAGCCATACCCAAGATTGGACAATTTATAAAAGAAAGAAGTTTCACAACTTCTGGTTCCACATGGCTGTGGAGGCCTCACAATCAATGCAGAAGGCATGGAGAACTTCCATCAGATCTCATGAGACTTGTTCAGTATCACAAGAACAACACAGGAAAGACCTGCCCCCATGAATCTGTTACCACCCACCAGTTGTCTCCCACAACACGTGGGAATTCAAGATGAGGTTAGGGTGGAGACACAGCCAAATCAGATCAGTTTTGTACAGACTAAAGGAAACAATGAAGTTTAGTGAGACGGTGAGGTACCAGAAAAGTCTCCTCCAGCTCATTCTACCTCCGGCTGAATTTGTTAACACTCTGCTTATGAATGCTGAAAGTGGAATATGTTAGGGAAGATAAAAGAGAAACAGAAAGAAACTAACACTGGCTGAGCACCTGGTATAGGTCACACCTAGGAACTGTGAATATCTGTAGAAGATCTCACAATAACCTGTAAAGGGGATGGTGTTATCTCTATGATAGAGGAAAAGAAAATAAATCTCATTGTGAAGTAAAATAACTTGTAAGTTACTATAACTTGTAAGCTACACTACTGTTAGGTAGTAGTTGCAGGATTCAAACTTGGCTCTTTTTGTATTCTAAGTTTATATACACATATTATCTTTAGTACTGTAGATTAAATAATTTATCAATTACTTGCTAAATCAGCAAATAAATAGCATTACTGGAATTAGCTACCTAGCAAAATCCAGCAAAAAAGGGTCATGGATAAAACTAATACATTTTGGTCACTATGGTATTTTAAAAGTAAAAAGAGAGAGGAGGTGAGAAAACAATGGGGTTAGTAGTAAGTATTGGAAAGATAAAGAACTAGTCGAAGGAGCAAAAGATGGAGAGATCAATGTTGTCTCAACAACTTTGTCTATGGTTATCATCAGAAAATATTTGCCATGAGCTACGTGAAACTGGAATAAAGATAACATATATGAAAGCACCTAGCATCAGCTTGTCAAATAGATGGTACTTAAATATTACTTTTCTCCTCCGAGAGACAATTTTTGTCTGACTCTAATGTTTCTTTGTTCCCCTGGTCTTGCACCTATATTGTTCATTCTATTTCCATTTGTATTTCCAGAAAGCAGTATTATGTAGAGGAAAACCATGAGCTATGGAGTCACAGAAAACCAACTCTGACTCTATGACTTACTGTGTGGTACTTACTGTGGCTGTGTGGCTTTGGACAAGTTATGTGACTGAGTCTCAGACACATTTTCTGATTTGATCTACATAGCCCAAATTTCCAATTATAAAGTGACAAATCCTCTGTATCCTCCCTTCCTCAGCTTCTACAGCAGTGGTATTCAATCTGACTTGCATCAGATTTATGTATGGAACTTAAAAAAAATTCGTATGTCTGTGTCCCACTCTAAATAAGCATTGTCTAATATAAATATGATGCCAGCCACATATATAATTTCAAATTTGCTAGTCCCTCTGACATTGCCAAAGTGAAAAGAAATAGGTTACATTAATTTTAATATTTTATTTAAACCAATACATTAAAAACATTATCTTTCAATGTATAAAAGTTATCATAAATAATATTTTTTTTTAATTTTTTATTGGATTATAGGTTTTGGGGTACATGAGCAGAGCATGCAAGACAGTTGCGGAGGTACACACATGGCAGTGTGCTTTGCTTTTCTTCTCCCCTTCACCCACATTTGGCATTTCTCCCCAGGCTATCCCTCCCCACCTCCCCCTCCCACTGGCCCTCCCCTTTTCCCCCCAGTAGACCCCAGTGTTTAGTACTCCCCTTTCTGTGTCCATGTGTTCTCATTTTTCATCACCCACCTATGAGTGAGAATATGCGGTGTTTCATTTTCTGTTCTTGTGTCAGTTTGCTGAGGATGATGTTCTCCAGATTCATCCATGTCCCTACAAACAACACAAACTCATCATTTCTGATTGCTGCATAATATTCCATGGTGTATATGTGCCACATTTTTCCAATCCAGTCTATTATCAATGGGCATTTGGGTTGATTCCAGGTCTTTGCTATTGTAAACAGTGCTGCAATGAACATTCGTGTACATGTGTCCTTATAGTAGAACGATTTATAGTCTTTTGGATATATACCCAGTAATGGGATTGCTGGGTCAAATGGAATTTCTATTTCTAAGGCCTTGAGGAATCGCCACACTGTCTTCCACAATGGTTGAACTAATTTACACTCCCACCAACAGTGTAAAAGTGTTCCTTTTTCTCCACATCCTCTCCAGCATCTGTTGTCTCCAGATTTTTTAATGATCGCCATTCTAACTGGCATGAGATGGTATCTCAATGTGATTTTGATTTGCATCTCTCTGATGACCAGTGACGATGAGCATTTTTTCATATGATTGTTGGCCTCATATATGTCTTCTTTCGTAAAGTATCTGTTCATATCCTTTGCCCACTTTTGAATGGGCTTGTTTTTTTCCTGTAAATCCGTTTGAGTTCTTTGTAAATTCTGGATATCAGCCCTTTGTCAGATGGGTAGACTGCGAAAATTTTTTCCCATTCTGTTGGTTGCCGATCCACTCTAGTGACTGTTTCTTTTGCCTTGCAGAAGCTGTGGAGTTTCATTAGGTCCCATTTGTCTATTTTGGCTTTTGTTGCCAATGCTTTTGGTGTTTTGTTCATGAAGTCCTTGCCTACTCCTATGTCCTGGATAGTTTTGCCTAGATTTCCTTCTAGAGTTTTTATGGTGCCAGGTCTTATGTTTAAGTCTTTAATCCATCTGGAGTTAATTTTAGTGTAAGGTGTCAGGAAGGGGTCCAGTTTCTGCTTTCTGCACATGGCTAGCCAGTTTTCCCAACACCACTTGTTAAACATGGAATCCTTTCCCCATTGCTTGTTTTTGTCAGGTTTATCAAAGATTGTATAGTTGTATGTATGTTGTGTTGCCTCTGGTGCCTCTGTTTTGTTCCATTGGTCTATATCTCTGTTTTGGTACCAGTACCATGCTGTTTTGATTACTGTAGCCTTGTAGTATAGTTTGAAATCCGGTAGTGTGATGCCCCCCGCTGTGTTCTTTTTGCTTAGAATTGACTTGGCTATGCGGGCTCTCTTTTGGTTCCATATGAAGTTCATGGTGGTTTTTTCCAGTTCTGTGAAGAAAGTCAATGGTAGCTTGATGGGGATAGCATTGATTCTGTAAATTACTTTGGGCAGTATAGCCATTTTCACATTATTAATTCTTCCTAACCATGAACATGGAATGTTTCTCCATCTGTTTGTGTCCTCTCTGATTTTGTTGAGCAGTGGTTTGTAGTTCTCCTTGAAGAGGTCCCTTACGTTCCTTGTGAGTTGTATTCCAAGGTATTTTATTCTTTTTGTAGCAATTGCGAATGGCAGTTCGCTCTTGATTTGGCTTTCTTTAAGTCTGTTATTGGTGTAGACGAATGCTTGTGATTTTTGCACATTGATTTTATATCCTGAGACTTTGCTGAAGTTGTTTATCAGTTTCAGGAGTTTTTGGGCTGAGGCAATGGGGTCTTCTAGGTATACTATCATGTCGTCTGCAAATAGAGACAATTTGGCTTCCACCTGTCCTATTTGAATACCCTTTATTTCTTTTTCTTGCCTGATTGCTCTGGCTAGAACTTCCAGTACTATATTGAATAGGAGTGGTGAGAGAGGGCATCCTTGTCTAGTGCCAGATTTCAAAGGGAATGCTTCCAGTTTTTGCCCATTCAGTATGATATTGGCTGTTGGTTTGTCATAAATAGCTTTTATTACTTTGAGATACGTTCCATCGATACCGAGTTTATTGAGGATTTTTAGCATAAAGGGCTGTTGAATTTTGTCAAATGCCTTCTCTACGTCAATTGAGATAATCATGTGGTTTTTGTTTTTGGTTCTGTTTATGTGGTGAATTACGTTGATAGACTTGCATATGTTGAACCAGCCTTGCATCCCCGGGATGAATCCTACTTGATCATGATGAATAAGTTTTTTGATTTGCTGTTGCAATCGGCTTGCCAATATTTTATTGAAGATTTTTGCATCTTTGTTCATCATGGATATTGGCCTGAAGTTTTCTTTTCTCGTTGGGTCTCTGCTGGGTTTTGGTATCAGGATGATGTTGGTCTCATAAAATGATTTGGGAAGGATTCCCTCTTTTTGGATTGTTTGAAATAGTTTTAGGAGGAATGGTACCAGCTCCTCCTTGTGTGTCTGGTAGAATTCGGCTGTGAACCCGTCTGGACCTGGGCTTTTTTTGTGAGGTAGGCTCTTAATTGCTGCCTCGACTTCAGACCTTGTTATTGGTCTATTCATAGTTTCAGCTTCCTCCTGGTTTAGGCTTGGGAGGACAGAGGAGTCCAGGAATTTATCCATTTCTTCCAGGTTTACTAGTTTATGCGCATAGAGTTGTTTGTAATATTCTCTGATGATGGTTTGAATTTCTGTGGAATCTGTGGTGATTTCCCCTTTATCATTTTTTATTGCATCTATTTGGTTGTTCTCTCTTTTATTTTTAATCAATCTGGCTAGTGGTCTGTCT
This sequence comes from Callithrix jacchus, assembly GCF_049354715.1. Classification (NCBI taxonomy): domain Eukaryota; kingdom Metazoa; phylum Chordata; class Mammalia; order Primates; family Cebidae; genus Callithrix; species Callithrix jacchus. The sequence goes on along the minus strand of NC_133512.1, from coordinate 85,849,664 downwards.
ATTTTGTTGATCTTTTCAAAAAACCAGCTCTTGGATTTATTGATTTTTTGAAGGGTTTTTCGTGTCTCAATCTCCTTCAGCTCAGCTCTGATCTTAGTAATTTCTTGTCTTCTGCTGGGTTTTGAGTTTTTCTGATCTTGCTCCTCTAGCTCTTTCAATTTTGTCGATAGGGTGTCAATTTTGGATCTCTCCATTCTCCTCATATGGGCACTTATTGCTATATACTTTCCTCTAGAGACTGCTTTAAATGTGTCCCAGAGGTTCTGGCACTTTGTGTCTTCGTTCTCATTGGTTTCGAAGAACTTCTTTATTTCTGCCTTCATTTCGTTGTTTATCCAGTCAACATTCAAGAGCCAGTTGTTCAGTTTCCATGAAGCTGTGCGGTTCTGGGTCGATTTCTGAATTCTGAGTTCTAACTTGATTGCACTATGGTCTGAGAGGCTGTTTGTTCTGATTTCAGTTGTTTTGCATTTGTTGAGCAGTGCTTTACTTCCAATTATGTGGTCAATTTTAGAGTAGGTGTGATGTGGTGCTGAGAAGAATGTGTATTCTGTGGATTTGGGGTGGAGAGTTCTGTAAATGTCCACCAGGTTTGCTTGCTCCAGGTCTGAGTTCAAGCCCTGGATATCCTTGTTGATTTTCTGTCTGGTTCATCTGTCTAGTATTGACAGTGGAGTGTTAAAGTCTCCCACTATTATTGTGTGGGAGTCTAAGTCCTTTTGTAAGTCATTAAGAACTTGCCTTATGTATCTGGGTGCTCCTGTGTTGGGTCCATATATGTTTAGGATCGTTAGCTCTTCTTGTTGTATCGATCCTTTTACCATTATGTAATGGCCTTCTTTGTATCTTTTGATCTTTGTTGCTTTAAAGTCTATTTTATCAGAGATGAGAATTGCAACTCCTGCTTTTTTTTGCTTTCCATTAGCTTGGTAAATCTTCCTCCATCCCTTTATTTTGAGCCTTTGTGTATCCTTGCATGTGAGATGGGTTTCCTGGATACAGCACACTGATGGGTTTTGGATTTTTATCCAATTTGCCAGTCTGTGTCTTTTGATTGGTGCATTTAGTCCATTTACATTTAGGGTTAATATTGTTATGTGTGAATTTGATACTGCCATTTTGATGCTAAGTGGCTGTTTTGCCTGTTAGTTGTTGTAGATTCTTCTTTATGTTGAAGCTCTTTAGCTTTCAGTGTGATTTTGAAATGGCTGGTACTGATTGATCCTTTCTATGTGTAGTGCCTCTTTTAGGAGCTCTTGTAAAGCAGGCCTGGTGGTGACAAAATCTCTGAGTACTTGCTTGTTCGCAAAGGATTTTATTCTTCCTTCACTTCTGAAGCTCAGTTTGGCTGGATATGAAATTCTGTGTTGAAAGTTCTTTTCTTTAAGGATGTTGAATATTGGCCCCCACTCTCTCCTGGCTTGTAGTGTTTCTGCCGAGTGATCTGCTGTGAGTCTGATGGGCTTCCCTTTGTGGGTGACCCGACCTTTCTCCCTGGCTGCCCTTAGTATTCTCTCCTTTATTTCAACCCTGTTGAATCTGACGATTATGTGCCTTGGGGTTGCTCTTCTTGCGGAATATCTTTGTGGTGTTCTCTGTATTTCCTGCAATTGAGTGTTGGCATGTCTTGCTAGGTGGGGGAAATTTTCCTGGATGATGTCCTGAAGAGTATTTTCTAGCTTGGATTCATTCTCTTCGTCCCCTTCTGGTACACCTATCAAACGTAGGTTAGGTCTTTTCACATAGTCCCACATTTCTTGGAGACTTTGTTCATTCCCTTTTGCGCTTTTTTCTCTTATCTTGGTTTCTCGTTTTATTTCATTGAGTTGGTCTTCGACTTCAGATATTCTTTCTTCTGCTTGGTCAATTCGGCTATTGAAACTTGTGTTTGCTTCGCGAAGTTCTCGTATTGTGTTTTTCAGCTCCTTTAATTCATTCATATTCCTCTCTAAGGTATCCATTCTTATCATTTCCTCGAATCTTTTTTCAAATCTTTTTTCAAGGTTCTTAGTTTCTTTGCATTGATTTAATACATGATCTTTTAGCTCACAAGAGTTTCTCATTATCCATCTTCTGAAGTCTAATTCCGTCATTTCGTCACAGTCATTGTCTGTCCAGCTTTGCTCCCTTGCTGGTGAGGAGTTTTGGTCCTTTCTAGGAGGCGAGGTGTTCTGGTTTCGGGTGTTTTCCTCCTTTTTGCACTGGTTTCTTCCCATCTTTGTGGATTTGTCCGCTGGTCGTCTGCGTAGTTGCTGACTTTTCATTTGGGTCTCTGAGTGGACACCCAGAATGTTGATGATGAAGTATTTCTGTTGCTTGGTTTTCCTTCTACAAGTCTAGCCCCTTCGCTGTACGACTGCTGAGGTCCGCTCCAGACCCTGCTTGTCTGGGCTGCACCTCTAGTAGCCGTGGCACAGCGAGGGACGCTACCAGTTTCTTTTTCTGCTCTCTTTGTCCCAGGATGATGCCTGCCTAATGTCAGTCTTTTGGATATAGAGGGGTCAGGGAGCTGCTTGAGGAGACAGTTTGTACTCTATAGGGGTTTAATTGCTGAGTTGTGCACTCTGTTGTTCATTCAGGGCTGTTAGGCTGCTATGTTTTATTCTGCTGCAACAGAGCTCATTAAAAAACCCTTTTTTTTTTTTCTCAAATGCTCTGTGTTGAGGGGTTTGGGCTTTATTTTTGGATGTCCGATCAGGTGTCCTGCCCAGCTAGAAGGCAGACTAGCCACTGTTTGGCTGCCGAGGCTCCGCCCTGCTGTTGTGTGATTCGTGCTGTTCCTGCCGGCTCTGCTGTGGTCTCTGCCACGCCCTGTGGCTGAGTCTCTTCGTTGTAGCGTGTTGCCTCAGCAACGACAGGCTGCGTCAGCAGTGGGCGTGTATCTCAGTAGGGACGGGTTGCCTCGGCAATGGCTGGCTGCGTCAGCAATTGGCGTGTATCTCAGTTGGGGCGGGTTGCCTCGGCAACGGCTGGCTGCCTCAGCAGTGGGCGTGTAACTCAGTTGGGGCGGGTTGCCTCGGTAGTGGTGGACGCCCCTCCCCCACAGAGCGTCTCAGACCGTCTGCTCGGGATAGTTTGAAATCGCGGTTTTGTTGGTCCCACTGGGTATCCCAATCCCTGCAATCCCCTGGGCTGGCCTAGTGTCCAAGTCTCATTCAGTCTCAAGTCCGGCCCTCTCAAGTCTCAGGTTGCCAGTTCAACAGGGCACCCGGACAAGCGCGCCCTGTGGGGATTGCTGGGTAGGGCCGGCTGCCGCCGCCCCGGCTGCCGGCTTCGCCAGGCAGACCTACTGCCTGGCGTCCCGTGTCTTTTTTATACTTGGGAGTTACCCCGTTCTGTGGGCAACAAAGATCAGTCTGGAAATGCCGTTCTGACTCACCGTTTGCGGATTCAACGAGAAGAGCTCCAATCCTGGGTTGTTCTCACAGCGCCATCTTGAGTCCTCCCCTCTCATAAATAATATTTTATATTCTTTTTGTACTCAGTCTTTTAAATCAATCTCAGTACAGGCTAGCCATATATCAAGTACTCAATAATCAAAAATGGCCAGTGGTACTCATTAGACAGTGCATTCCAGATCACTGTCTGGTTCTGGAATTATTTTGGGGAAAGGACTACTGTTTTGAGCCTAGTACAGTTTGGGAGACATATGTTATTCCAAATCTCTGTCCTTTCAACCTTTCTTAAGAAGCTATGAATCTCTCTCTCTTTAAAAAATGTTATACTAATTGTATCTGGAATGCCAAGACCTCTCAATTCAACTTTGATTCATACACACTATACAAATAGTATGAGCACACTACACAAACGAACAAAAACTCTATAATCCCATGAAATATAATACATTATTAACTTAATTCTATACATTTCCTATGGTTTTTGGTGCTTGTGTTTTTGCCTTACATGTCCATTTTCTTTCAAAATTATCTTTATTGCAAGAATGAATTGAATTAAACGATTGTGGAATTCAACTATTTAAGTGATTCTAAAATTCTAGTCCTGCAATGCTGGTAAAGATGCTCCCCAACATATTCTGTGCTACGGAGTGAGAAGACTGTATATAACCTTTATCAGCTTAATTACAAAGTCCATTTAAACAGAACTCCCTGGGGACTGTAGGGTTTTGATCTTCATTGTGTACAATTATCTTTACCCAGTAAATGCATGAAATCAACTACACTATTCCTGGTCCTCAGTTCAAATTTTAAAAAACATGTTGTGAGAGATAAATATAGCATGTGAGCAAACATGGCTTGCTGCTCAATTGTTCAAAAATGTATTCACACAAACAGTTGTTGGGGTAATTATTAATGCTAAAAATATGTGAAGTTGCAGTGACTGTGCATTTGAAGTCTAGTATGTTTCATTTGTTTTATTCATGATAAACAGATCATTTAGTTGGAAAAATCCCATCTGCTTAGATATATCTCTTATTATTTATGAGAACCATGTTTAGGAATGCAGGCAGCACATGTGCATAATTAATCCTGAAGAGAATTAGACATTGTTTGATTCACAGCTGAATGCAATTAGCATTAGGAAGTTTACATATGTTGGCAATAACACAGATTAGCAACTAAAGTGCTTGTTAAAAAATTTAACCTGAGGCTGCTGGAGCAGACCTCTCTTAATGATGCTTTAAATGTTGTTGATGAAGTAATAATCAATTTTGTTTTATAAATAGTAAATCAAGAATTTAGGTCTAATTAACAGTGCTACAGATCACTTCACTTACATATCAGATGTACTTGTGATGTGTGCTATGAACTTTCTTTGAATCTTGTGTGCAAACAGTTGTTATGGAGCAGACATGATCCTTTCTAGAAAAAAAAATATATTTTCCAGCTAGGGAAGGGTGACTATCTACCTTCAGAGGGACTCATCTAAAGGTGTTTAGCACGAGAGTTCTGTCTTTGTCTCTCTGCTGCTTTTAATTACAGCAGGGAGAGAGAAAGAGTGTTCTCTCTTTCAAAGCAGAGCCATTAGCCAGCTTACAGACTGTTGAAACAGTCATCTAATGGGGAGGGAGGAGAGAATGGAAATGACGAAAATAGGGCTAAAAGTAAAATTGAGCTGTAATTGTTTGCACTTCAACTTTGAGAAGTTCACCATTAATTAAAATGTTTCTGCATCACTCACCACCAGACTGGCAAGAAGGAGGTAAGGCTGTGTGAAAGGCATCCTTGGAGCCCTCCAGAATGCAAGCAAGGCCTTTTAGCAAACATCTCCAGTACACAAATGCAGCAGAGATCATGGGGAGTCAGTCAGGCACGCTCTCATGTGACATTACTCACACAGCCCTTATTTGTCGTTTTGACTTTTTCTGTGCCTCATTGTAAATTAGCGTTATACATTTTCAGAATCAATGGAAATAGAGATGCTATTTATTTAGGAAATATTTACCACATTTCAGAGAGTCTAAGTCTTACATTTATTTTTTCATACTTTAGCAACTTTGAAATGTAAGTGGTTCTCACATTGATAACCACCTCAGAGTTCACTGGGAACATTTTTTCTTTGGTACATAAATAATGGTAATAGCATCTTAGATCTAATTATTAGTCCATTATTATTAAATATTATTTCTTAAATATTAAATAATATTAAATGTTATTAGATACTACTCACTGATCATAAATTCCTATTCCATGCCAACCAGTGTGCTAAGGATGAGGAATTAATGAGAAGATGTAATATGATAAAATAAGGGTTATAAGAAGGGTATGTACAAACAGCAAGCTTGCAATTGAAACTGCAGAAACTTCGCTTACTTGGGGCTCAACTGGTATGTGCACATGAGATTTTGTAACGGGCTTGTGCATTTATAGAGTCATCTTTAGAGTGACTCTTTTGAGTGATAAGCAATGAGAGCAGACAATTCTAGAATGTAAGCTCTATGTGGGCAGGAACATTTTAACTCTTTGTTCACTGCTAAGCTCTTAGTACTAAGAACAGTACTTGGCAAATAAAACTCAGTAACTCCCAGTCAAATGAAAGAAGCTGCCAGTCCAGGAGTCAGCAATCTGGCCTGCCCATCTGTTTACATATGCCCTGTGAGCAAAAATAGATTTTACATTTTTAAATGGTTGGGGGAAAAATCAGGGAAAGAATAATATTTCATGATATAGTAAAATTACTTAAAATTCAAATTCTCTTATCTACAAATTTTATTGGCACACAGCCACATCTTTTCATTTGCATTTTGCCTATAGCTGTTTTCTTGTTACAACATCAGAGCTGAGTAGTTGTAACTGGAACCTTATGTTCCACAAATCCGAAAATAGCCAGATAGTAATGCCTGGCTATTCACAGAAAGTTGATAGACTTCCATAGACCACTGGACTATGCTATTGTCAGAGAGAGTGGCTACCACAAGATTCTGTTCAGCTCAGTTGTTCTCTACCCTCACCAAATCTGTCACCATGGAATTACCTTCTGCTCCTCATCCCACTGGACCCAGAAACTTGTGCACCATCACTGGTAACATACATGATGGCAGGGAAGCTAAACCCATTCTCAGGCCCCCCCAAAACCCCTTAAAATTGTCCCTTGACCCTCATAAAATTAAATTAATTTTGGCTCTCTTGGTAGAAATGCATAAGCTGAATTGTATATATTAAAGCTTAATGATAATACCTCCTGGTAATGATCAAATTTGGTACAACTCTAATCCATTTGGCTTCCATCCAAGAAGACCCATTAGAGAAAGAAAGTACCAGCTGAATTTCATTATAAAAATACTTTGTGTGTTATGTGTTCCTGAGACGTGAACCTACAGAGTGTTATGCTTTTAATTAAAGATTATCAGTTTGAAAAAATCCCCTTCTCCTTCCCATCTGCTCTGTGCTAGTTGATTTCATTTGTCCACTAGGAGTAGAGTGACTACAAAAGAATCACAAAGTATGGGCAGATGGGCAGGGAGCCAGCACAGTCTGAGGTGTCTGAGATCAGAGCTGTGTTGCAAATGAATCAGCAGGTCACACACAATTCCACTGGATCCTGGTACAGTCACTGACAGTAAAATGCAGCCTTTAGCGGGGAGGAATGTAGGCACTAATGGAGAAAGCCTAGGTATTTATTTTAATACTCTGAGTTGTCTTCTCACCTTCCTCATCAGCAGAACCTGCTAGAAACAGGTGTTAATTTTTCTGCTTGCAAATGGAGGCACAAACTATTCCATTATTATCAGCTCACTAATCTCTAAGCACCATGAGGACAGGGTACAGCTGCATCATTTTCATGTCTCTTTGTATCGCCAGCATAGGGGGATATAGTAGTGCACAGCCAATACATTTTTCTTGACTAAAGGGATATCCCATGCAGGCATAAGTATAGCTGGGTTCCCTTACAATTTCATGCAAATCGTTGCTATCTCTAGACAATCTGTTGGTATTATGGAGTCTTTCTTAATGCAGAGATAGATATAAATGTGTGAGAGGAAAAATTCCTTCAAAAAGTAAATGGGAGGGGGAAGTTACTCATTGCTTTATTTTTAACTAAGGAGTAGATCTTAAGTATGAAATAATTACTTGTGCTTAGGATCTACTCCCTAATAAATAAGTACTGAAATAAGAACTGGTCAATATTACTTCCTTATTAATCTGCACGAGGATTTGAAATTTTAATATTTAAAATTTTATGAATTTATGTTAAAGTGCAGTGATTCCTACAAGTTTCTATTTAAAGAAATTATCTGGGAGTGCTGTCCCCATTTAGCTACTAGCTTATCACCCATTATTATTCCAGTATAAATTAATAAGACTCTAAGAACATAGAGCTAAGGGAAGAAACAGGATTGCAAAAACCTGTAAAGATTTGAATCAAGTATTAAAATACAGAGAATAGAGTATTGTCAACAGGCCAAATCTACAGTTTATTGGGGAAACTATTGAGTAAATAAAAGACACTTTGAAGAAGATGCTAAAACTGAGAGGAAGAAAGCTTGTTTCTGAGATTACTAAATCCCCAATATTCATTTCCCCCTTGTCTTTTCATTACTCATGTAAATGAAACAGTTTTAGTAAAACAATTCAATTTGCTAGATATTTTCTAGCTTTATATTTTCTTTCTTTATAGTAAAAGTGTGACCATATGTCTAAATTCTGGCCAACGGGAGGTAAGCAGAGATGATATTCACAACATTTAAATTATCCCCTTAAAGGAAGCTGCTTATCCCACAGCACGTCTTCCTCTTTCTTGTGTGCACGAACAAGGGCACAGTGCTGGTGATCTGATGCACTAGTCAGAAAGGACTGCCATAACAAAATACCACAGACTGGGTGGCTTCAACAACAAAACAACAGGAATTTATTTTCTCACATTTCTAGAAGCCAGAAATCCAAAATCAAGGTGCCCTCAGATTTTGTTTCTTCTGTGGCCTCTCCTGCTGGTTTGCAGCCAGCCACTGTTTTGCTGTCTTCACATAGCCTGTTCTCTGCACACACACAGGAGAGAGAGGTCTGTGTCTCTTCCTCTTCTTATAAGACCACCAGTCCCGTAGGACTAAGGCTTCACCTTCATGACCTCATTTAACCTTTACGACTTCCCTGTAGGTCCTATCTCCACATACATTGGCATTGGATTACGGCTTCAGTAATGAAGGGGGGAAGGGACATAGTGGCCGCCAGCTTCAAGGATATTTCCGAAGGCAGTGGCAGAGCACTGCAATGGAAGACATTTGTCCTGGGAGATTTTATAAAGTAGAGCCATGTAACCTCCTTGAACTGCCTACCCCTCTCTTGACTGTATGTGTCAGCTACTGGATTTCTGGATGCATTTGTTACTGTAGACATGTCCTAACTAGTAAGGCTTAATAGAGGAAATCCAAAAGAAACTTTCTCTTACTTCACAACTCTGTTTGGGGCAGTCTTTCTAAAAGAAAGCAAAAGACTCAACAGGCCATCCGTTATCTTATCTAAATTTTTTCTTGAATGTGATTTCACTCTATGTTTAATACTAGTCTAAATACATCCAAATAGGCAAATGCTTAAATATCAGTCTCATCTTTCACATAATAGCTCTCTAATCTGCAGCAGCCAGGTTAATTTTGGTCTAGTATTAGTCCATTTTTACAATATAAAGAATTACCTGAGACTGAGTAGTTTATACAGAAAAGAGGTTTCATTGACTCACAGTTCTATATGGCTGAGGTGGCCTTAGGAAAGTTATAATCATGGCAGAAGGTGAAGGGGAAGGAAGGCACATCTTACATAGAGGAGGAGAGACAGAGAAGTAGGAAGCACCACATGTTTATCAAACAACCAGATCTCATGAGAACTCTATCAGGAAAACAGCAAGAGGAACTCTGCCCCATGACTCAATCACCTCCAATCAGGCCACTCCCTCAGCTTGTGGAAATTATAATTAAAGATGGGATTTGGCTGGGGACACACAGCAAAATCACATCAGTCATAATTTGTAATAGACGTGAGGATATCAAAGGTAAAAATCCTGATATTTCATATTTAATCATATTTCTACCAAATTCATATTGCCAACTAGAAAAACTAGAAAGACAATGCTCATTTTATAAAGTATATACATTTATAAATGTAGAATTTTTGCATAAAATTTAAGCCTTACATGTTACCTACTCTTCCTCAGAATACATAGCAAATAGGGAGGTACTGGGTCCCTTTTTGGGGTAATAAAATGTTCTCCCATTAGGTGATGGCAATGGTTGGGAATCTCAGAACACATTAAAAACCAATCAACTGTACACTTTTTTTCTTTCCAACTTTTATTCTAAGTTCAGGGGCGCTTGTGGAGGTTTGTTACATGGATAAATTATGAATCAAGGGGTTTGGTGTACAGATTTTTTTCATCACAGAGGTAATAAGCATAGTATCTGATAGGTATTTTTTTACCCTTACCCTCTTCCCAACCTCCACTCTCAAGTGGAGAACCCCTGTGTCTATTGTTTCTGTCTTTGTGTCCATGCATAATCAATGTTAACTCCCACTTATGGGTGAGAAAATACCATATTTGGTTTGCTGTTCCTGCATTAATTCACTTAGGATAATGGCCTCCAGCTCCATCCATGTTGCTGCGAAGAACATGCTTTTGTTCTTTCTAATGACCGTGTAGTATTCTGTGGTATACATATGCCACACCTTTAGCCAGCCCACCGTTGATGACATTTAGATTGGCTCCCTGTGTTTGCTATTATGAATAGTGCCACAATGAACATACACATGCATGAGTTATTATAGTAGATATATTAACATTCCTTTGGGTATATAACCAGTAATGGGATTTATGGATCAAATGATAGTTCCATTTTCAGTTCTTAAAGAAATCTCCAAACTACTTTCCACAGTGGCTGAACTAATAGCAGCGTGTAAGTGTTCCCTTTTCTCTGCAGGCCAGCATCTGTTATTTTTAAACTTTATAATAGTGGGCATTTCGAATGGTGTGGGATGGTATCTTATTGCAGTTTTGATTTGCATTTCCCTCTAATGGTTGGTGATGTTGAGCATTTTTTATATGCTTCTTGGCCATATGTCTTCTTTTGAGAAGTGTCTTGAACAGTACACTTTAAATGGGTGAATTATATAGAATGTAATTATATCTCAATAAAGCTTCTAAGAAAAATGTGGGGAAATTGGGAAGTATATGGCCAAATACATTGAGTAATCTTGCATATTATAACCATCCTTGGAAAATTTGTGAAAGCTATAAGATATCTGTCTTAAAAATGTAACTTTTTATGTTTATGTAACTTGCTATAGTTGGAATATTTTGTCCCAAAATACATGATGAAATTTAACCCCAAATGTAGAAATATTGAAAGGTAGGGGATTTAAGAGGTGATAGAGTCATGAGGGCTGTGGCCCCATGTGTTAATGGATTAGTGAGTTATCATGCAAGTGGCACTACAGGAGGAGAAAGTGAGATCTGAGTATGCTTAGCCCCTTCGTCCGGTGCATCACTGCATCACCTTCAGACTCTGCAGAGCATCTCCACCAGCAAGAATGCTCTCACTAGAAGCAGCACCTTGACCTTGGACTTCTCAGCCTCCATAACTATAAGAAATAAATTCATTTTTAAAATAAATTACCCAGTTGCAGGTATTCTGTTAAAAGCAACAGAAAACAGACTATGTTATAACTAGATAGTATTGATTATTCAAGGTCTTCTTGAAATTATTTATCCTTGAATCATGTTATTACTTAACCTTTACAGCAGAAGTGTATTCCTAGCTGTAAACAATTGAGCACTCTGAATTCCTGCTATCCTGGCTTAAACAGAAAGGGGCATAAATGTTTCACATAACAGAGGCCAAAGGTAGAAGGTTCTGGGCTGGCACAGCTGCTCAATAAGGCAATCGGTGAGACTCTTTCCATGTTCTACTCCACTGTTCTCATCATGTAGTATTTTGTCATTTGGTTGGGTGACTCAGGTACCTCTTTCCCTACTTTTTCCTCTAAGCATGAAGAACAGATAAGTATTTTGCAGAAGTCTCTACTTACCATCCTTATACAGAACTCTGTCGTGTGGTCTCTCCTAACTGCAAAACAAACTGAGAAATCTAGAATGCAAGATTTCCAGGCTGTATTCTATTAGAAGAAAACAGAGAAGATGATTTTTAATGGCTTTTGACTCTCCAATTCTGCATCTGTAAGGCCACCCTTGTAACTATTTAATACATATGTGCCATATATATGTGTATATATATATATGTGTGTGTGTGTATATATACGTATATATGTGTATATATATATAAAATGTGCTACATATATATGTCTATATAACTGTGTGTATATATGTATCCTTCTCATTTCTGCCTCAGTTCACTTTATACTTAACATATGTTATATATATTATGGGTGTGTGTTTGTGTGTGTGTGTATCCTTCTCTCTTCATCCTCAATTTACTCTATATGAAATGCACTTACTGTTTCCCACAGGTCACAGTTCCCAGGTCACACCCATTAACCACATCCATTCTGAAGTCCAGATTTCCATGTGATATGCAGCCTTCAGCATTAATTAACTAATAACTAACAAGTTATTTGCCTTCAACCAATCCCCAACAACCCTCATTCAGGTGCAAATCCCCATATTATCTGATTAAGTAATGATTTGTGCTGATTACCAAGTATAATGATACATAAGCAAATTTTCATGGGGCAGTGTCTAATATACAAAGTGGAGAGAAGCACAGTATATATGTTTATATGTATGTGTTTATATATACATACACATTTTTTCTTACTAATTTTAAAATCCAGTTTATATCAATTTGCTCCTTAGTTTTACAGGAATCACAAATCCAAAACAAACCAAACTACAAAAGAAAAACACAGAATTAAAGCATTAATTAGAGGTTGGAGAAAGAAAAGTTGGGTAAAAATCTTCCCAGCCTTAGAACTATATTTTGTGGATAAACTTGTGAGGGGCACTAAGAAAGCCAAGTCAGCTTTGCTCTGGTATGTAATCAGTCTGATGAAGCCCAGTAGCTCTGTGTATTTAGAAGAGGCACCCTCTGGCATGGATGAGAGCTAAACTGAAAACTAGAGCAACAGCAAGCCTCATGTGTTTCTCCCAAAAGTTACCAGGTTAAAGAGGCAGTCTCAGAAAGAAAAGAGATACTTGGCGATGGGGGTCTCAAACCTACATAATCTACTTTCTGCCTCCATTTGGATTCCTCATACAGTGGAGACACACACACACACCCCTTCTTCTCTGCTTGTTTTCCTAGGGGTTTTTCTACTATTAAAAATGGAGATGAATGTTATCACTTTCACTAAACCAATTGGTTTAATTGATCCCTTTTACAGTTATTCTGAATTTGATATCTCTGAATAAGTGAAATTTTTGTCTTTAAGAGAGATTCTTAGGGTGATTTGTAGGAATTGTTATAATTCATGTCTTTTTACCTAGGTTTTCAGTTTGCCTTAACCTATATGTTTATCCTTTTTTAAAGTTCCCTGAAGCATTGGTGAAAGTCAGGGTGGAGACATTTTAAAAGTTTCATAATTTCTACAGTTCACTTTATACTTAGTTCCTCTTCTGTCTTCTCCAGCTACACTCAACAATAGATTATTATTTTTCTTGGTCTGTGGATACAATTAGACTTTTCTCTTGGCTAAATAATCCAAGTTTCTTTGTTTAAACCTTCCTACTTCTCAACCTTTTAGCAGCTCTCATTGAGATCCTCAGTTGATATAAATAGTCCTTTTTACTTTTTACTCTGCATGGCCATTTGAAATAGTATTTCTAAGAAAGAATTAAAATCACTTTAAGTGGTTTTACACTATGTGCATTATAGAGTCCGAAGAAATACACTCCCAAGATTCTAAAAGACTAGTGATTACTTTTGAAAACTTAGGCTAAACTAGGTAGCACCAGAAAATGGAATAAAATAAAACATGTAGGTTTCATTTGTCAGAACAAAACAATTTGCCATGATAATTACAATTTGGCAAGTCTATTGTGAGGCCCCTGCAGAGGGAAAAGAAACCCTACAGCCTACATGTGATCATAGAAACAAGAGCAATAAGCAGCATGGGATTTTATAGGGGATAAAAGTCACTCAAAAAAAAAAAACCAAAGCCTTCGTTTAACAAAATTACAAAATTAGTAGATGAAGAAAAGTATTTAGTTTAATGCACCTGAATAAAGTTTTACCTCAAAATGAAATTCAAATTATCTTATGAAAAGTAAGTATAACTGAAAACTTTTACCTAATAAAGTGCCCACCAAAACTTTTCAGGCCTAATATCAACCAAAGAAATATGAAAGTGGGCTTCCTTTAGGGCTAACAGGCTACCTGCACACACCTTCAGGCTATTTCTCCCCTAATGCTTTCCCTTCAAAAATCAGAGCTTTATTCTTTGGAGGAGAAAGCACCAGAAGAGTTACAAAGCCCAGGATACCAGGCATATTGGAGAGTAGAGATCATTGGGGGTAGGCTTTAGAGTGCACGTGAAGCGCCGTAAACCACCGCAGCTCTCCCCCTCAGCCTCCCCGCTCCCCCAGGTGCCTGCAGCCAATCTCACACCCAATCCAGCCCTCCCGCCTGCTCTCCACAGATATTGAGAATTCCCTGGAGAAAATAAAGAAGTTCAGCAAAAAGATCCATGGGCTCTGACATTCAAAGATACCCTCACATAAGTAGTCATGTTGAAAGTCTTTATATCAAGAGATTTCAACCGGTTGTGTGTGTGGTGTTTTTAAATTTGTAATTGTACCTTACAGTCAGGTTAGTATGAATAGCTGAGGAACCCCCAGTATTTCAAGGAAGTCTCCAATATAAAATACAGAGCCCCCCCAAAAATAGAGAGAAAATAAACTGGAAAAGACACTATAAGGCACAAAATAAAACTCTATTTTTAAAACTAGAAACATTATTATCATCCTGATTGATGAGGAAAGATAATGTACCTATAAGAAATGGGGTATTATAAGAAGAAATAATTAAAGAAAAGAAAGATTAGAGTTTAACATATAATTATTAGAAAATATCAGAAAGTTTGGGAGATAGTATCAAGAAAATGTCCCAGGAAATAGAAAAAGTAAGTGATAAACGCAGTAGGAGAGAAAAAAAAATGGAGAACAAATCTAAGAAATACAAAACCCAAAACTAAAGAATAAAATAGAGGTGATAAAATAAACAAAAATCAATTTAAGAACATTTCCCAGAACTGAAGGACAGATGATTGACTCTACATGGAAAGAGTCCGCTGAGGGCCAAGCACAGTAAAGAAAGACCCTCCAAGGCAGATTGTCATGAACTTTCAGGAAAAGGAGGATTAAAATAAGATTCTAAGAATGTTTTTAGAAGTAGATGTAAGTCAATGGAGAGAGGCTTAGAAATAAGAATTGTATTGGAATTTTTAAAAGCAACCTTGTGCTCCAGAAGAATATGACTCAATGCCTAGAAATTTTATTATAAAGTGATTTTCAAATTGTCAATCATATATGAGGGTAGCATAAAGTCATATCCAGATATTCAATGTCTAAAATAGATCAATATGTCCCCTGTGTACCCTTTCTTAGGAAGATAATAGAAGATATACTTTGGGAATACCTGAGAATAAAGCAAGGAGGAAGATCCAAGGATCAAGGGTTTGAATACAAGATGCCAACAAAGGTACGGACCAGTATAGTCAGCTGTGCACCACCAAGACACAGAATAGACTAAAGGGAGCAATGGAGGGCTAATGGAGGGAGAAGGTGGAGGTTGCTTAGAATTATGTTTCAAAACTTAGAAAAAAAAATTCTGATTGATATTTGACATATTTTTGGAATATTTAGTTTAATAAATTTACTTTGAAAAATATAGAAAACAAATGAAAAATACTAGAAAAACAAGCAAACAACTGAATCAAAATTAAATCTAGAAAAAAAAGGCATTATTGGAAAAACATTATAATTTATTCTTTGGCTCCAAAGTGAAAAATGTTCATGTAATAGTATTTACATAAACACTCACTATTACCCTAACCAGCAAAGTGTAATTTAATTATAATGACAGAGTGGGAAAGTGGAAGTAGGTGGAGAGTATAAGGGAGAGGTAAATGCAACACTTCAAGAAAAAAGTCAATATATTATTTATACAAGGTGAAATAGAAATCAATAAATCAAGAAAATCAAATATATACATATACACACACACAATATGGTTTGGATATGTGTCCCCACCCAAATCTCAGATTGAATTATAATCCCCAATGTTGGAGGTGGAGCCTGGGGGGAGGTGATTGGATCAAGGGGATGGATTTCTCATGAACGGTTTAGCACCATCCTCTTGGTACTATTCTCATGATAGTGAGTAAATTCTCAGGAGATCGGATTGTTTAAAATTGTATGACACCTCCCCCCTCACTCTCTCTCTTGCTCCTGGCTCCTTCTTCACCTTCTGCCATGATTATAAGTTTTCAGAGGTATCCCCAGAAGCTGAGCAGATGCCAGTATCAGAGGCATGAGCCAACTAAATCCCTTTCCTTCACAAATTACCCAATCTCAAGTATTTCTTTATATCAATGTAAGAACAGACTAATACATATTTATATGTAAGAAAAATATGTATATATACACGTATTTATATATATATCTAACATGTATATATGTAAACACCAGAGGGAACACCTTATAAACACTGAACATAGTTGTCCTTGCTGAATAGAATAGTTAGGGGTTGCAGTAAGAAACTCTCTATTGTGGCATAAGCCTTTTAGCAATACTTACATGTATTATTTTCTGAAAAATTTAAGATAATAAAATGAATAAATGCTAATAGGAAGACATCACTGGAGAAAATTACTCTGAGTTCTTTTGAATCAGGCATTCTAACTGGCTAGATTACATTGTGGCTTTTATCTTTTGACTAGTCAGTATTGTCTTATTTCTGGGAACTGGCCATTAATTAGAACCCTCTGGACAAATGTGGACTTATCTGAAGTTAAAATAGGTACATAGTTTAAGTCACAATTTGTAAAGTACTCTTTATAAATATGATGTCATTTTATTAGCTATATGCACAAAGTTTTATGATGTTTAACTTGGTTCACTCTGGTTTTGCTTGGCATGCATAGACGTACAAATCCCACTTAAAAAATTAACGCCACATAAAATCTCTGAAGGCATTAAAGCAGTATCTTTTTCACAGAAAACTTGATGTCTTTATGTTTTAATGGCCTCACATCTCTACCTAAGACTTTCTTATTCAAATTTTATTGTTTTTGATACCCCCACCTTTTTTTGGTCCACACGGTAACCCTAACATTTTTTCCAGTGTCTCTGGCTCTTTAGGACCTCACATAGCTACTGAAAGCAACTATTGCCAAAAGAAGCTAACTTGGAAAGAGCTGTGAGGAATGCAACAATGCTCTAGTTGCTGCAAGCTCTGAAAGGCACTATTGGCTCTGAGACCTCGTGAAGATAAGGCTCATGGAAATAATCTGAATGGAATATGGAGCAGGACTGTTAGACATTCAGGGTATACTGACATCTCCAGGAGTCAAAAATGGAAGAAAAATAGTACGTTTGTGGAAAATCTCTCACTCATTGATCTCTTGGGTCAAACATTAGAATTTTCATAAATAATTGCATGATACAGAATAAATTTAA
This sequence comes from Callithrix jacchus, assembly GCF_049354715.1. Classification (NCBI taxonomy): domain Eukaryota; kingdom Metazoa; phylum Chordata; class Mammalia; order Primates; family Cebidae; genus Callithrix; species Callithrix jacchus. Next base: position 85,832,588 of record NC_133512.1, on the reverse strand, counting down.
GTAACACACAATAGACAAGCAGCTGGTCTATTCATACAAGTCAATATGATGAGGACAAAGTGTTTACTTGGCAAGCAGAGTAAAATGGTAACCAAAAAAGAAAGAGGAAAAAGTTTGGCACAATTCTTTTACTTTTCGGTTTTGTTGCATTCTCGGTTCAGACACTGTAAAAATAAACTGCTTTGCCTGTTTTTGGAAATATCTATTTTTGTGTTATTTTTGATGACTTAAAAGGGATCATATTCTGAATTTCAGAGTGACCGACCCATGTATTTGTAACATGGTGATGCTATTTCAGGAAGCAGCCAAAAGCAATTAAGGAAGACTGTATTCATCACAGCAGAACACACCCTGTTAAACTAATTGGAAATTACATACTACAGTCATGGCAAAATGTACCAACTATGAAGAGATGTCACCGTCTTAATAATTCTATGATAGCCATAGGACAAACAGTTGTTGTTGACAAGTGTTTGATCTTCATAAGTCTGCTGCTGCGACAAACTACAAACTATATTTTATCCTCTACTTCTGTGATCCTTCACCCAGATAAGAACCAACACCTGGCATCTTTTCAAATTTTCTTTTTTTTTTTTTTCCTTTTACATCAGTGGCAAAAGTTAAAAAGGTAACATGAAAAGAAAGATGAAACAGGAATACTGTTCAAATTGAAGGACTGTAGTTTCAAGTTTCAATCCTGTATCAAAACATCTCCGCCTTATCTTCTTTTCCAGTCATCACAAATGATGAGTACAAAGAGGTACACAAACATCAGTACAATGCTGCGTGTGTACTGCAATCCAAAAATCACAGCTACAAAATTATACCTGACATATCAAAAACTGACAGTCATATCCTCAAGATTTCCTCATCTCATTCCCATGGACCTTCTTTATTAATAAATCTGACACATAAAAAGCATCTATACGACTAAAGTGTCAGTTACTGGAAAGATCGTTTTGATCTATTTCTCAACTTTTAGAAGAAATATTCTCTTTTTTATGAATACAGGATCCGTTCACTGACTGCCAGCTTTCAAATGACCACCTCTTGAAGTTTAATTTTAAGTTTTAAATAAATATTGTATGCATGCAGAATAATTACGATGCTCTAGAGAGATAACGTATAATGACATTGATTCTTTTTTATCTGAAAATGCCAAGCCCTTAAGGCAGCAAAGTCTGCATTTGCCATAGATGTGGGAAGGTTCATTGCATGTGTTAAATTTTAGAATGGGCATGCATGGCACTTTTATTAAGGTGCTACTGGTATTTCCTGAGTAAACTCTGATTTTTGTGAGTTTAGAACTTTTCTTTAGACCCATGTGATCTAAGCTACCAAATGAAACTTGCTGGCCTTCAAATGTGTGTTTTACACGTATAATTTTTTAGTAAACCAAAAATTTCTTCATTCTAAAAATGAAAGAACCTAATGAAATCTTGTTTGTAGATGTGTGAAAAACCTTATCACAGTCATTTTTCATGTTGCATAATATTTTCCATGACAAGCAACTATTGCTATTTACAGACTGAAATATTTGTTAGGCTTATGTCTCTGTATGGTATCACAGGTTCATACCAAATGCCATTAGTGGATACTATCATGTACCTTTTTCACTTATTTAGAAACATGAGGAGAATAAATCAAGGACAGACACAGAAATCAGCATTATGTCTTGTCTTTCGTGTCCTCCATTGGGGTTCCTTAAAAAATTGTGTTCTTCTTCTAAATATATCCCACTCATAACTTAGCAACCATAGGCATACACTAGGAAATAATAATTCTGCAATAAGAATGTGTTCAGATTCAAGAACTCTTCCAAATGTGTTGGCTCATTAAAATGTTTTGGTATAGTCAAACCAAAAATAGCTTAGTAGAAATACTGTTTATCAATTTTTTAACAGCCAAACTTTGACATATGGCCTTCTCTGATGTGATTTTAACCAATACCTTGTTATGGCTGAAACTTTCCAATCCATCAACAAGTCTCTGTGCTCTACTCTCCCACATTTCTCAAGTCTGTCTGTTGCTCATCAGCTGCACCATTACCATCCTGGTCCAGCCTTGACTGTTTATCACCTGGTCTACAGCTGTAGCCTCCTCATTGTTCTTCCTGTTTCCAATCTTGCTCCATTACAGTCACAGTTTTGCACGGAAGCCTGAATTAATTCCTTAAAAAATAGAAACCAGATATTTTCCTTCCCTACTCACAGCCATCCAATGGCTTCAGGTTAGACATAGACTGGAATAAAATCCACACTATTCTCTCCAGCCACTAAACTCCTGTAATATTCACCTCTTGTATATTCTTCAACATCAACTTCCACCATCTTTCATTCTTTCCCTCTGCTCCGGCCTATGCAGCATTTATTTCCTTCAATAAGGGACGGGATTCTTGCCTTGGGGACTATAAACTTGCTCATCCTTCTGACTTGGGTCTTTTTGTCTTGTTTTTATCCATGACTCCTTTCTTTCTCTTCCCTTCAGGAAATTCTTCTTCTCTGACTACCTTTTCCAAAATACTCTTCACATTCTGTCTCCTTATTTTTCTTTGCGGTGTTTACTGCTATCTAAAATGAGCATGTTTATTTGCATTTGTGTTTATGCTGAATTTTGACTACTATAAACTCCATGATGCCTTGATGTTTTCTGTCTTGTTTTTTGCTATTTTCCAGCATCTAAAATAAAATAGTACCTGAACAATGAAAATAAAGGCATGGATATGTGGATAAATGTAAGGAGGGCAAATGGCTGATCTTTGGATTGATATATTTTTAAATCAATTTTTAGTTAGTTTATACTGGATCCATGTTTAAAAAATAATTTTTCCATGCCCATGAGCACTAGCATATCAACTCAAACTTTTGATTGCCACATTTGTAGTTCTCTGCCGTACCTATGATGCTTACTGCAGGTGCTTTTTTCAACATCATACATACGGGCAATAATTTTACACACTGAAAATGCTACAGTCTATTGGAGATATACGTGTAGGAACATAACATTTCAGAGCATGAGCAAACTGTAATTAATGCCAAAATTCTGATTTTGGATTTTTCCTCTGAGCTCCATAATTACATATGCAACTGATGTCTGAAATCTTTTCATGTATATCTTGGAGGCACATCAATTCCATCATATCCAAAACTGAATTCTTTATTTCCTCCCAGACCTTTATTCCCTTACATTTTTTTTCATTTTAGTAAAAGATACCACAGTCCAATAAGTCTTCAAGTGTAAAACATGGAGATCATCCGACTGTTCATTCTCTCCATTTTTCTTCCCAGACCCAATCTCAAGTCACCGTTCATTCTGGAGTTTCCGCCTTTCTTTTGAGCTCTCCTGCCACTATCTCAGCTGGGGACCTCATGTTCTAGGGTAATATAGCTTTCTGTTATCTTTCTTTCTATCCTTTCTGATATGCACTAATACTTTCTAATATTTACTAACATTTACTCTATCTCTAAATATAGTAGTCTTTTAAAAATGTAAAGCTGACTGCATTACCTACCTACTTTGAATACTTTCCCAGGGTCCAGAAGTCAGAATTACTCAACTAGGTCTTAACGGCCTCTGCTCCCTACCTCCAACTACATCTCCCACTGTATCCCCTAAAACTTAAGTGGACAATGTAGTTTTCTGAAAACACTGCTCTTCTACACCCCATGCCACTGTGCATGCTTTCCTTCCTTCCTGAAGTAATCTTACCCTTTTATTGTCTCCAATACCACTAATTCTTCAGAATACCCTCTAAGGATTTTGTCTCTTTGAAGTATATTTCTGCATTTCTCAGTGTGTCCCCAATCCATTCCCTGCCCCATAGAATGGACTATTCTCTTTTTTGAGTACGTTACTCTTATTATAATTGTTCAGATTACACTGATTATAATTATGTAATTACATACATCTTTATCTAACAAGTGTTGAATAAGTATTTTCTGGGTTAATAAATTAGTGAAAAATTGTATATTCTGTTTTCATGCACTTTAGTGAGTTTGGAATTTTTGGCAACTGATAAATATATACATTTAAAAAATACTTATTACTTAAGTCACATAAGTATAAAATCTGAGTATTAAATTTTTCTTGATTTCTTTGATAAAAATAAATCTGATATAATTATTCATATTTAAGTTTTCTACATTTCATTTTTTTCTTTTGAACATCCCTTTCTCATTCATTCTGTATCACTGAGTTAACGCTGATTATAATTAATTGTTTTGATCCTCCTGTAGATGTCACATGGACTTTTACAGTCATTCCATTATAATTAAACATACATTAATGGACATTTAAAACATGCCACCCTTTTTTAATAAAGCTTATATCTGTGGTCCACTGCTGGTGAAATGATCCAATAATATATCAGAACAGTAGTTTGTAATTTTGATAGAGTACACATTTGGCTTTCAAGTTTTTAAATCAAGGCCTTTTTCCAGTTGGTCAAGTACCAAATGCATTGCACAGACTCTCTTTACGTATAAAAGTCAGATCTATCGTCATGGGTAGGTTTAAGTGTAGTGCTAAGGGCAGCCTAACTAGATTAACTGTTGAGTTATTGCCCAGGCACATATTTTAAAATTGTGTTAAACTGCTATTGGAAAATATAAATTAGTAACTAAAAATAATTTGTTAGTCCACTGTCAAGTAAATTTTATTTCCAACTTGACCCTTTGAATTTTTTGTTTGTGTATAGATTTTTCTTTTATGTTATATTATTGCTAACAGGGAGACTAATTTGACATTTGTTAAAAAAATTATTCATATGCTGTATTTCAAGGTTTTCTATTGATATCTCAGATTGGCCTAAGATCCCATAGAGGTATTTCACATTTAAGATTTCAGCCACAGAGCCTTCATTTGTGTCTGCTTTATATTTACAGAATCTATTTAAAGTTTTATTTTTTTTTTTTTTTTGGATATAAAGAGAGAGAAGGATTCTGAAACTAAATAAAGTTTCCAAACTATTGCCCTATTGTTTGACACTCATCACTTCACAAAATTTTGGAAGGAGTATATTGACTTGTTATGAAGATAAATTTCATATAATAAACTCCTCTTTTCTTTAATGAAGATATTTTTATCTTTTATTTTAGATTGTTTTGTCAATATGATCATCACTTTTGAAGAATCAATATAAACACAGGGCTTGCTAGAGTCCAAATAGCCCTTTCCTTTCTTTAGGAAAAGGAAGTTATCCAACCAATTTTCTTCAATTGCTAGATTGAAAAGTTTTAGTGTAAAGGTTATTCTTAAAGAAAAAGAAATCACAATTATTGAATACATTCCACATTTAATTTCAGAAAAATATACATTAAACCATCAGCAAAATCTCTATGTAAAGAATTAAGTCCCCAATGCATCACAGGGTCAAAAAGTTTGCTTTTTATTTCTTTGGTGTATGCCCCACTGAGACGGGCTCACAATGGTTGAGGTTGACGTTACTGTGAAAGGAGTAACGTCTTGACAGAATCACTCTTCTCCATTCCATAATCCTTACATTCTTTGACTAGTTTGAGTAGTTTCAGTTGCTGATACTTTAAAGAAGCACTCACTGTGGATTAGTTTAAACATTAGGAAAATTGATTTTATATGTAAATTGATAGAGATAATTTATCTAGTATTATCTATATATAGATTATACAGAATGAAAAATGTCCTTGTTGTATGTTTTATGGGCTCTATTTAATAACTATACCTCATGAAGTGGTTAACAGCACAGTAGAAAGAATAAAGGTGCTGAATTTTGACAGACTTACTTCTGATGATATATTTTCATGTGACTTTGAACAGCTTCTCTAACTCTGAGCACTGGTTTCCTCATCAAGGAAAAAATAGACAATAAAGCATTCTTGTGAGTATGCAATAAATTAATTTATTTAAAGACTCTGTTATGGTCTGGGTATGAATTTAGTGCTAAATAAGTTTGGTTAAGCCATTGTGGAGTTGGTTAGTAATTGTGGTGCCACATTATAACGAGGAGAAGTTGTCTAACTGAAACCTGGCTTGACAAGAGCATGTAAATTTGCAATTTGTTGATAAAAGTATTAAGCGTCCTATTAAGCTAAAAGTAGAAAATCATATAGTTTCAAGAGAAACGTAGTATTAAAATAACCCAAAATGTTTCTTTCTGATATAGAATATTCAAATTACATATTTATTTCTTTAAACCACAACAGATATATCTATGAGTATATTTTTAGTAGCTATTGTCAAAAGGACAATTAAAACTATTTTATATGCTTTTCAATATATAATTTTGCATGAAACTCACCTTCAGGAAGTCGTTTAATTTAGTGAAATCTTGTTGAAACTGAAACACTGACATGATCTTTCCAGTGTGAGCATAGAGGGACCACTCTAAAACTAAGTCAGCATATTTATATTTATGATGATGCATTTGAAATCTCCAGTATTTTTCCTAAATTTTGAGCCCAATGCCTATTTGATCTATGATGCTTAGTTTTTAAAACAAACATGCCCTCAAAATCTTACTGATAAGCAAGACCATTTTTGAATGAAAAGGAAATCACAACAATCAGTTAGAGGTTGTCTAGTTCTTGAGAGAGAGCTGATCAATCTTTCCAAATCCAATGATTCTTTCTGCTCAGGTATCCAGGGCCCACACCAAAGGGATGCTCAAGAATATTTTCTTAACAAGCTCTATTCAATGTGCTATTCCACAACCACCTACACTTTCTCCTCCTATCAATCACAACCTAATTCTCCTGAGACTCATTCTTAAGGATTGTGTAAGCTACCAGTAATAAGTAACTAAAATCTGCATTTGTTTATGTGATTTTTTTTCCCACACAGCACAGCACACGCAATCTGGAAATGGCAAATGTTTTCAGCATTAGTCTTTATTAAAGTTTCATTGTTATAATAGTTTAGAGCAAGCCAAAAATGTGAGAAATCTTCAATAATAACAAAGCCACTTTTTGCTGATTCAAATCAGATATTTAATATGACACAGGTGAAACTTCTCCCATGCTTCCAGTATCTTCTGTTGCACATTTGAACCAGCAATCCCATTACTGGGTATATACGCAAAGGAATATAAATAATTCCATTATAAATGAACATGCATGTGTATGTTCACTGCATCACCATTCACAATAGCAAAGACATGGAAACAATGCAAATGTCCATCAGTGATAGACTGAATAAAGAAAACATGGTATATATACACCATGGAATACTATGCAGCTGTATAAAGGAATGATATCATGTTCTTTGCAGGTACATGGATGAAACTGGAAGATGTTATTCTCAGCAAACTAACACAGGAATGGAAAACCAGACACCACATATTCTCACTTATAAGTGGGAGCTGAACGATGAGAACACATGGACACACGGTGGGGAACAATACACACTGGAGCCTGTCAGGGTGGGGCTGGGAAGAGGGAGCATCAGGAAGATTGGTTAATGGAAAGTGGGCTTAATACCTGAATGATGGGTTGATGTGCAGCAAACACCATGGCACATATTTACCCATGTAACAAAACTACACATTCTGAACATGTACCCCAGAACTTAAAGGTTGAAGAAAAAATAAAAATTAAAAAAAAAAATAATCATAGGACCCTCTTTTTTCTCCAGTCTCCACACTTCTTAAATATGACCAGTCATCTGGGAAAGTGCCAGCTAAAAAGAGGAAGATGACTGGTCAAATATTAAAAGCCAAAAAGGAGAATATATTAAATTTGAGGGATATCTTCAAGGATCATTTAGATATTTGTATAGCTAAAGGCTTTACGAAAAACTAAATGGTTTGTCACTTTACATTTCCCCCACATGCAAATACAACCTTAAAAACACTCAGCCTAAAAACTACTTTCTTTTCTCCATGTAGTCTTTAGTTATCTCTGTCCACTCATGAAAAAAAAAAAAAAGTTGAGTCACCCAAATAAAGATCACTTATTTTATCTCATGTACTTTTTCTATTAATTGAGATGATCTTTCAGATTTTACTCTATTAAGAGTTAATTCTTCCAAGTGCAGTAGCTCATAACTGTAAGCCCAGCACTCTGGAAAGCTGAGGCTGCAAAATTGCTGGGGGGGGGGCAGGAATTTGAGACAAGACTAGGCTACATAGTGAGATCCCATTTCTACAAATGAAGAAAAAAAAAATAGCCAGGCATAGTGGCCCACACGTGTAGTCCCAGCTACTCAGGAGGCTGAGGCAGGAGAATCGCTTGAGCCCAAGGGTTCTAGGCTGCAGTAAGCTGTGATTGCAACAGTGCACTGGGCAACATAGCAAGACCTTGTCGAACATAAAAAAAGAATCGTCTACCAATTTTCTTCTATGTAAACAGGCTTGAAAAACTGTTTCCTAAGAACCATCTCTTTCCATTCTAAGGAATTGTACTTCTAAGGAATTGGACACTGAAGAAGAAGGGGTATGGAAGTTGCTCCCAAGAAAGGAGTCATAGCTTCTCTGTACATTAAGTATCTCACTTTTTAAAGTCACGCTGAAAACAGAACAAACATTAGAATCACCTCGTCAAGAACTGTAATAAATTTTCTACCTAATAATTGTGTGACTTGCAAAGGGTATGTGTAATGTCTATGTTTTCTTAATTTCCACATCTATAAAATAGGAATAAAAATAACTATTTATCAGGGGTTCCAATAGGCACTATGGTGATACTATGCCTGGCATGTCACAAGCAATTCATATAAGTCAGTTTATTCTCATTCTCATCCTCTCAAGTCTAATTCTAATTAATTGACAATTAAGTACATCTAATGTTTACATTTGCAAAGGAGTTTAATATTTTTCAGTTACAAGTTGAAATCACGATGCATAAATGTTTTATGACTAATTTAATATCAATCAAAATATTCTAACAATTAGATTCCCATGGTGACAAGATTTTATTTTAGATGTCTTTTGAACTATTACAAAGCATATGTAGGGAAAAATATTCCTAAACTTTAATTGTATTTGCCTAGTTTAGATGAATTTATGCTGTAACTGCTTCAATTTTGGCCTTTCCTCTGGATTACTTAAAAACCTCAGGAAAGGTTTCCTTGATTCATCCTCTATACTGTAGCCAGTGATTGTCCTTGGACATATGATCACCTCTCTACTGTGCACAAAAATCTTCTATGGCCACACACTCCCCAAAGATTAGAGTCTGAACCTGGCATTTCACCCTTCCCTTCCTGTCTAACTGACCCATCCCTCTGTGTACTCACATTCTGGTAAACAGTTTCAGCAACATAAACAAGTGAATACCGACAATGACCTACTCACAATGCTGCAAACTCAATATACTGTGATCCTTATTTCTAAAACCATTATACAAGCAGTTCCTATGGTGTAAAAGTTCTCTTTTGCATACACACCCACCACCATCATCAGCCAGCTCCATTTCTTTCCATGGAAAGCTTATTAATGTTATTTAAATTTTATAGGTTTAAATAAGTTTCTGTGCCCTGTGAAGACGAAGCAAGCTCTCAAATTAACCTTCTCACAGACAACGAAACTTTGGGCACACACAAAAATACAGATAACTACCCAAAGGCATGAAAGAACAACCGAAAGCAGGCAGAGTGTAAAGGGGATTGACACTTGGGGGAAAAGAACAGCAGCTGATGAGTTTCTTTTTTTTTTTAGCTGCCAGCCAGATGATAGGCTCCAGTTTGTAGCATGCAGATACTAAAACTCTAATAGAAAAATACACAGGAATTATAGTATAGAACCACAGTATAGAGTTCAGGGTATCCACACCCATTCAAAAATTAGAGGAAATTCAAGAAAAAAGCCAAGCCAGAGAAAGGGGGACCCTAATTCTCTGTGTATACTCAGCAAATCTCTGTCCAGCTAAATCATGAACAAATTATTCACTGGGCAAAATCAAGCAGTCTAGCTAAGGCTGAAGAAACAGAACTGAGATTTAAGCTGATGCCCAAGAGACTGAGTTTGTAATTTGAGTCCACAAAAGCTCATTGCTTGCAAAAGCAGACAAAATTATTGATATTTTTTAGAGGAATATAAACAAACCCAGAGTCTTTAAAACATAACCTTCATAATATCCACAATATAACTCAAAATTACTTGCATATAGGTAGAAAAA
>NC_133512.1:85195000-85217500 GCF_049354715.1 Callithrix jacchus | reverse complement strand
TCCATCTTATAAAATTTTTTCCAAAGGGTGGAGTTGCTTTCACAGCTCATCTTTTCCCTATACACTGTATTATTTCCATTAAAAGTGAATAGTTGTAGATGAGATTCTAGAACATTGTAATTGTTATCAGAGGACTATCACTGATATAAGAAAAATACTTTAAAGCCAGTCAGAAAAGCCAATCCTGGGCTGACAATTTCTGGAACTGTTCTAACATTTTGCATGCATGGGCAAAGAACACTGAAATTTTCCAAATGTTTCTACTGTATCAAGCTACTCTCAGCTTTAATCTCTCAATTCTCAGTATAGATTACTCCCTAGAGACAGGTTAGAAACTACTGGAAGTGGCCATTATAAGACCATTATTGCACACTGTGGGGTAAATCATGAAATTATATTATAGCCAATACAAATGGAAAGCCAAGAAGAGAGTTTGTCATTGATAGTTAATGAAACTGTAGTTATTATGCTTACACTTCGTGCTAAATCCAAAGCACTATACTATTTATGTAAGAAAAACTATCATAGTTTGAAGTCTCCAAGGTACTATTTGTTATCCTGCATGATAAATTATAAAATAAAACCATAGTCCCCTAAGTAACTAATACTATGTATTAAAGAATTACTTGAAAATAAAAAATAGGACTCTAATGTATGCATATGACTAGTTTGTAGATACTATTTTATGTAATGAATAAACTATTTGGTCCTAATAAAATGTTTCATAGCTGATTTGCAAGTTAGAAATGTGCTATTAGGAAAATGTGCAGCACTGGGAGAGGGAGAAAGATCTGTGCATAAGCATGTGTGTTTGTGTATGAGTGTATACCCATAAGTGATTTCAGAATAGTAAAAGCCTAAAACCATAAGAGATGTTTATGAGCTTTATTTTAAAGACTAACCCAACTATTTTGACTCATTAAAAAAAGGTCTACCAATTCAACTTAACAATTACTTTGAATAAATGGTTTATTGAACTAGCCAATAGTTTGAGTAAAATAATAGATGAACCACCAGCATATTACAGGATCATGTAGACATGTGAAGAATTTTAAACATTTATTAAATCTAATGTTAATATTCCCCAAGTAACTCTAAAATATACAAATGAAATCTTCTAATGAGATTACTTGTGAAAGTTCATATTCATTTAATGACTTTTATAAAAAATGACATTTTGATTTAATAATAGTTATAAGTTGAATTTACAATTTTAGATTTTCCTGGTTTAATCTGGGATTCAGAACATTTTAGAGAATGCTAAACTCTAAGTACTGGAAATAATTAGAATAAACTCCTAAGGTTAATATCATAGCACCTTTTTCTAATTAGGTCTCACAAATGACCTGCGAATATTCAAAACTTTCAAGTTTAAATAGCTGAGGATTTCTAAATAGATATTGAGTGACTGCCAAGACACATACACAGATATCTGGCACTGGTGTAGGTGCCTGCCTTCAAGTCAATAAGCATTATTTTGGGCATCCTATAGTTTTAGCTAAAGATGTGAGCTCTTGTGCAGGAGTGTGTCTTAATATACTCAGGACAGTGAGAAGACCTTGGAGGTCCCTCTCCTCTGACAGTTTCCTAATTCCCTCCTGCACTTGAACTGTTTCCTCAGTGAAAGCACTACAAAGTCACATGCATCTGGTTCATTTGCGTTAACCTTTCTGGGTTGGGTTTTATTTGAATAAGAAACCTTTTAGAAAAATCTCATGTTATAGATAAAGAGGAATAACAAATAGGATGTATTATTTAGAAACAAGTACATAGAAGCCATGGTTGTAGTTCCAGCTACTTGAGAGGCTGAGGTGGAAGGAATGCTTTAGCTCAGGGGCTGAGGTCAGCCTGGGCAACATAGCAAGACCCTGTCTCTTAAAAAAGCACACAAAGAAAAAATTTTTAAAAAGAACAACTACAGAGATATAATCCATTGTAGTCTCAGAAATTTTTAATATGCAAAAACTTTATTTATTTCATTATGTCACTGCCCTATATAAAAATAGTCTGAACTGAAACACAGGGGATTAAAATAGGATTAAGCCAAAACCCTTCAGCCATTCTCAATAAACTATGATCTGACCTCAACCTATGTAGGTACAACAGTACTTTTGAATAATAACTTCCATTCCAGACTCAAAACATCATTGGGAAAATACTGTGCTCAGTTCCTACTCCAAGACATGTTTCATGCAGACTCTGGCTGTGCTTCCTCTTTCAACAATCGGGGTATACATGGAACATCCTTCTACCCTGTTCTGCCTATTCACACACATCCTGTCTACCACTTAAGGATCAACTCACATCCTGTCTACTTCCTAAAGACTTTGACTTCTCCAGCTTGCATTGATTTTCTACTCTGAACCTCCAAAGCATTTTTTGGTCATTCTGATGCTCAAAACTACAGTATCTTTGAATCCTAAACCTGTATCTGATGTAAAGATATTGTTATTTGACTTCCCATTTTACAGATAAGAAAAGTAATGACTTTCCAAGTGTCTGAATACAGGCACAGCAAAGACTAATATACATGCCGGTCTCTAGAATGTTACTTGGAACCTTGTTATTTCTGCTGCCCCATATTGCCTCAATTACATGCACTGTCACTTAACTTTTTCTACTGGTAGCTATACCTCATCTTGCCAAGTAGACTGAACTTAACAGACTAGGAGACACTCCACATAGCACCCAGTAAATACATGTTGAGTGAATAAATTATGTGCCATAAAGTCATTAAGAGTTTCCTTGCACTAACTCTAAAACAGAAGATAACTCTCTGAAATTAAGTATCCTTGGAATCTTTCCCATTCAGAATTAGTGAAAAAGGTAACAGAGCTGGGAAAGCTGTAAATAAAATTTTCCCCAATAGCTACATTTTTAGGCTGCCAATTTCTTAAAATAAAGCAAACCACAGTCAATAATTATTAATGCTCAGTTTTTAAAAGATCTGTTTGCCATCAATATAATATCAGAGAAATAAATAAAAGGTAGCAAGAGAGTTTCAGCATTCCAGGAAATAAAATTGCTTGAAAGTTACAGTATTCCACTAATTTATCCCTATAAATTAGTGGAGTCCTTTTAAATAAAAATAAAATTTCTATTATAATTATCTCCTCTATTTATATTAGGTTTCCCATTTTTGGAACTCAAAGTGCTCCATGTTTTCACTTGTCAAGTTTTTTGCCAACTCAAAAGAAATGGAATACAATGAAGCCACATGTCTTTTGTGAACTGCAGAATTAATACAGAATTAGTCTCTTCTTGTGACCATTAGTAATATCTTTCTCTTTTTGCCCCATTACAGGACATGAGAGCCATTTCATTTTTTTCTGAAAGAAAAAGTGGATATTTCTGTAGTGCTGATTTTTCCAAATTCTTCAAGGTGCTATTTGTTACACTACCATAGGATAATAAGGTTTTCTTCTACAAAAACGCTTCTTTCCAACACAGAAACACCCCTGGCAATTCAAGTAAAATAAAATAATCTCTGTAAAGAAACTCTCTTCTGAGATCACCAATTCTTCATTATGAATCCTCAGGTAGAATTATCTAAAGGTTTTTAATTATAAGAATATAATTTACCATGATACATTTTATGTATTTAGTATTTTGATTAACTTCTAAATGTGGTATGAAGTAATACTTAATAGTTTAGGCTCCTCATTTATAATCTTTAGTCATGCATAAGTGGTTAAGAATATAGTGGGCTTTGAGGATAAAATACTTGGGTTTGAAGCCTGGCTCCTTTACTTCCTAGCTATGCAAGCTTGGAAAAGCTACTTAAGTTCTCTGTATCTTCATTTCTTTATCCATACAGCAAGGAAAAAAACTGACTACCTTATACAGTCGTTAGAAGGGTTAAATTATTTTGCATATATGTAAAACACTTGAAACAGTGCCTGATCAATAAACACTGAACACAGTCAATACATAATAACCTTATAAACTTTTTTGGAAGAAATCATGGTATAAATACATAAATTAATTTGTAAACATTGTCTGAGCTTCATTAGTTCTAGAAGCATTTCAGCACCTCTCCCCAAAATGAGATTTTATTATTGTATCAAAAAAGTCCTGAAATAAAGATATATATGCCTCACATATCAGATGCCAGGCTTTAGTGTTATTAATGACTAGCCACATTTCCTTACAAGTACATTTATAGTAATAAAAGGGAACAAAGTAACACAACATATTACTATAATTTTCTCAAAAAGTTATTTACCAACAAATTTTGGATCACTAAAATACTAAGCTAAACGGCTAGGTTATGTCTCAGATCAGATTCAGATCAATAGAAGAAAGTAAATTTCAAAGTAGAGGGGTCATGATAGTGATGTACATCATGCTCTGTACATAGTGCTCCTACATTTATCCTCCTCAGCCATCCATCACAGGCCTCATCATTAGTTTGTCATTAAAATCATTAACACACATGCATTGATCCAGGCCTGTATCACATTTGCTATCCACATTGGGGCTTATAAAGTTCTGATAATACACGTATAGCTAAAACATCTTAAATAGATTAACTTAATATGACTAAATGATGAATATTTTAAGAGATGTAGCAAGTAAAATTTTCTTCCAGGAACGTCTTAATGCTGTGGATCTAGTCAAGTCCTCTGTATCTATAATGATGTAAAGGGCATCAATCTCACTTTGACAAGAAAAGCCAGTAACATATTAACATTATCTCCTATTGACAATCACCAATTTAACAAAAGTTTATTGAGTATCTTCTATATATAAGGCACAGTAAAGCTTTTAATATCTATCAAAGAACTTGTAGTCTTGTGTAAGAAAAATATATTTACAAGATTGCCAGCTCTAAGTGTCCTAAGAAAAGTAGCAATTAAGTGATACAGAAGGAGTTAACAACTGGAAAACTTACCTGCCTCTAGGAAGAATGCCAATATGCTAACAGCATTAAAACATATGTATTCTTTTTTTTTGAGATGGAGTCTGGCTCTGTAGCCCAGGCTGGAGCTCAACCTCCACCTCCTGGATTCAAATGATTCTCCAACCTCAGCCTCCTGAAGAGCTGGGATTACAGGTGCATGCTACCACGCCTGGCTAATTTTTGTGTTTTTAGTAGAGACAGGGTTTCACCATGTTGGTCATGCTGGTCTCAAACTCCTGACCTCATGATCCTTCCACCTCGGCCTCCCAAAGTGCTGGGATTACAGGCGTGAGCCACAGTGCCCAGCCAACACATGTATTCTTAATAGAATTCATTAAAGACAGTAAAGTAAGAGCAAGTTGAGAAGGAAATAAGAAAATAAGAGAGAAATTCTAGACTATCCTGGTGATAAAATCCCCTTTCTGGATTTGAAGATCTCTTCTAGACGGGTTAGACATCTATCATGTCATTTTCCCCCAACTGATTTGAAATTTATGCACCATTTTCTTCAACTTTCAAATTTAAGATGTCTTACAGATAAACTTCAGTTCTTGCTAAAACCCTTAATAAATAAAGTAGGTACTACTTTAAGCAAATAGAATTCATTGTTTCCAGGAATGCAGTGGTGTGATCTTGGCTTAACTGCAACCTCTGCCTTCCTGGGTTCAAGCAATTCTCCTGCCTTAGCCTCCCAGTAGACTTATTTTTAACACAGCTTAAGGCAGGATTGTAAGGCGTATGGTCTCTCCAATGATTCATTTATTTACTGGGCACCTAACATATGCCAAGTACTTGTATTATTACAGATTTAAGAGTACAAACCTTCGGCATAGAAGGTCACAGATAGAAGGAACTTATGTCTACTTTGGTAGTAGTTCTTCTAAGCCTGATAAAACGTCACATTCCGTTAAGGGGGCACTAAAGTAAATTCAACTTTGGTTTTAATGCAAATTATCCATTTGACAAATAATGAATATTTCTGCAAACCAGAATCCTGGAATTCATTGCAAATGCTTTAAAAATTGTTCTATGCATGAAATTGAAGACTTCAAATTCAATTGTTCCTTTTTAGTACACAACCCTTTCCTTTCTTCAGAAAAGAACCAATTTATGTTTCTTGCTTTTAAAAGGCATAGCCAGCTCCTAACTTGATTTAATTTACACTTGGGAGATTTAGAAACATATTTGGAACTTCTTTAGACAACTGGAGGAAAAGAAGTATTGAGTGATAGAGAGATATAAAGTCTCTTATTATTCCCCGACAGAGGTACAAAGTCAGTAACTGAAATTGAAGTACTTCTAGGAGGATAAAAGTTGCTTCTTATTAGAAGTGAAAAAAAAAAAAATCCAGTCACTAGACACTGTGTGTAAACCACTGGGCTAGCAGCTGCATGCACAATGATTCCTGTTATTATAAAGTTTTCAGTCTAATAGAGGAGGTAAGACACATATACAAGTAACTTAGACACAAGGCAGAATGTGATGGATGCCACAGTAGATAAAGTATTACCATAGGGGAGATAAATTCTGATGATTTACTCAGTGAATGCTCTATGAAGGATAGTGGTGTTGCTTCAGGTAGACTTTGTGATATGTGAAAATTTTTATTATGCAGAGATGAGAGAAAGGACATTCCGAGTAGAAATGGGGAAAATGGAGAATTGTAGACATGTTATGGGAACCCAGAGTGTGCATGGGGGAAGGGAGGCTGGTGGTGTGTGTGTGTGTGTGTGTGTGTGTGTTGGGCACGGTGGTTCACACCTGTAATCCTAACATCCAACATTTTGGGAGGCCGAGGTGGGTAGATGACCTGAGGTTAGGAGTTCGAAGCCAGCCTAGCCAACATAGCGAAACCCCATTTCTACTAAAAATACCAAAATTAACAGTGCATACCTGTAATCCTAGCTACTCAGGAGGCTGAGGAAGGAGAATCCCTTGAACCTGGGAGGTGAAGGTTGCAGGGAGCTGACATTGTGCTACTGCACTGCAGCCTGCTCGATGGGACTGAGCCCCATCTCAAAAAAGAAAAAAAGGAAAACAGATTGAGGTCTGAGGTCCGATGATGAGAGAGAAGGCCTGGAGTTGCACTTCATGATGTTTAAATTTAATCTCTGCTTAAAGTCTATTGATGGTTTTTGAGCAGGATAATGAAAAGCTGAAAGAGTTTTATGAGAATTAATTTGCAAAATGCAGGCTTAGTGTAGGACACTGCAGATAGGATTACCAAATGGGAGCTTACTAAAACAATGTAATAAGATAATGATAGTCAGACTAAGGTGGCAGGATTAGAAATGGTGGAAAGAAGTGAAGAATTTATAGGGTGTGGAGTATAAAGTTTCTGCATTTACTACTTTTAAAATTACAATGTAGGCCAGGCATGGTGGATCACGCCTGTAATCCCAGCCCTTTGGGGGGCCCTTGGCTGGGCCTTTGGGAGGTCAGGAGGTCAAGACCAGCCTGGCCAACATGGTGTAACCCTGTCTCTACTAAAAATACAAAAATTAGCTGGGGCATGGTGGAGGGCACCTGTATCCCAGCTACCTGGGAGGCTCAGGCAGGAGAATTGCTTGAGGCCAGAGGCAGAGGTTGAAGTGAACCGAGATCACATCACTATACTCCAGCCTAGGCAACAAAGCAAGACGGTCTCAAAAAACAAACGAACAAACAAAAACAATAAATAAATAATTAAATAAATAAATTTACAATGTACATGAAATATTTTTCTGTGCTCTCCAAGGAGATAGAAAAGCCTAAATCTGTCAAAAACACTCAAAGTTAAAATCAATCAAATAGCTAAAATCCATCTTAACTTTTCATGACTCTCAAGCAACCTCTATGTATCTTTATATTTGTTGTTTTAATTGGTACAGGAGCAATGGAAGCGAATCTAATGAGAAGATGCTGAAAACAAATCCACCACAGTCCTCTTTGTGATTAAGATGCTAATAACAGCAATGGCCACAATAACATTGATGTGTGGTCTCTGGACTTTTTATTTATTTTAAATTTTTCATCTATGTTCTTATATCATTTTATGGAAAAACATATTTTAAAACTGAATATTGAAGGAAAGGGCATAAAGTATTGCTACTTTCTCAAGAAAAAAAAAAGAAACAAAAAAAAAGTCATCTATTTCTAGAGAGAAGTAGCAAAAAGAAACTACACAGAGCTTTTTAAAATAGGTAACATATACCCTTGAGGAAACGAGCTCCAAATAATTGGTAAACTTTAAGAAATGTCGCTCCCATATTATTAGCTTAGAAATTAATGAGCTATAAGATACGTCTCTCAAACTCCAGGCCAATCTCATCCTGAAGGTATCGTCATCCAGGCAGGTTGCCCATCCTGAGGCAAAAGTGTCATGGTTCTCTGAATGAAGCCCATGCTTTAGTCATCTTTGCTCAGCTCCTCACTTCCTTTACATCAATCCTGTCTTTCCTCATCTCTGCCTAATACTAGGTTGAAACATTTAAGATGGCTATTTTTTTAGACCAGAAAACCAGTCCAAAAAGAATAATTTCATAAAGTTCAACATAAAAATTGATTTCATGTTAAGCCTAACTCAAAGTCACATATTTCATGAAGTCTTTTCTGATCCCCTGTGCATATGAGCATGCTTACATCATTGACTTCACAATTTGTTTGCAATCTCTTCATTGCTTCATTTGGTCTCTATCACTATCTAAGTACTTATCCCTCTATTAGAGTTTTACCTCTGTAGAGACCGATCATCTGCCACAGCTTCTAGCAGAGCAGGATGTATACAATAGGTGTTCAATAAATGTTTATCCAATTTAAATGAAACTCATCTGCAGATCATTCAACTTGGCAAGTCTCTACTTGAAATTACTGCAAAGAAAGTAGCAGCTGATTAGCTAAATCTCACCATTTTACAGCCACTCTCAGAAATGGTATATTCCAAAAACACAGTGTTCTAACTACACTGTTACACTGATAAACAAATTCATTGCCTAAAGATACATGTTGCTTTTGTTGTGAAATTTACAAGTACCTAAAGCACTAATGAAAGGCAGGAGTAATGTTAAAGCTTGCCCATACCCGAAAGCAAACAGTCAAATTATAAAGGGAAAGTTTACCCTTTTAGATTGTGGTCACACAGGATATTCCCTAGAGGAATGTAAATTTTATTCATTTTCTCCTTTTTCAAGACTAAGTCAAAGGTTCTATAAACTCTTCCTATTTTTCTTTATAATAAAAAAGTACTATGAATAAAATTCTCTTAAACTGAGATGTTCAAAATTTTTTATCAATGTTAAACAGTAGAACTGTATGTTTTCTCATCTTTGCTTATTTAGATATTATCAAATGTTAATGATTACAATATTTATATGCTGTCATCATTTATAAGAAACTCACTGGCGCATTGTAAATTCGATCAGGTCTTTTTAGAAATCTAGTGTTTATTAATTCCATGAAGCTAACAATAAATATTTTAACTCTTAAATTTTATGACAAATATCAACAAATGCTGTGAATAAAAACTTACAATTTATGACTCATACCTACAATATGGGCAATTGCCAGCAATGTGATGTTAATTTTAACAAGAAAGACTACATTCTAGAATAGATCAAAATTGTTTCTATGTGGTTTACTAACTACAGGCAGTTCCCTTACACCTTTTCTTCTTATAATTCTAGTTATTTGAGAAAATATCCAATACATTCAAATAGCATAACTTTTAAAAGTAATAACCACCTTTTTACAAAAAAATACATTTTTTAAAAATTCTATGGAAATGATTAGGCTTTTCCCCTGTCCTAGCACCCCTGAAGGTTATAACATACTTCTAATGTAATCATAGATTATTATTCTAAAAAATGTTATTCCCCAGAGAACACTCAAAAAGCTATCCTCAGAGTGTTAGGGCTCTGATACTTCAATTTTATTATGGGAACTGATTTTATTTCATCCAATATAGCAATCTTTATCCTGTCAAATGAACTTACATATACAGTACTTTGAGAAAAATATTAAATGTACTAAAATATGTGTAGGGCTTGAATCGTGCATCTATTATCCACTCAATACAGACTTGTTCAAATCCTTGATTTTAAAGTGTCTTGATACTTACTTCTACCTACTTTAGTTTGGCTACCTTTAACTTACATGTAATACATTAATTAGCTCTGATAGAAAATGTTTTAGGCTGGGCGCAGTGGCTCACGCCTGTAATCCCAGCATTTTGGGAGGCCGAAGCTTGCAGATCACCCGAGGTCAGGAGCTCCAGATCAGCATGGCCAACATAGAGAAACTCTGTCTCTATTAAAAATACAAAAAAATTAGCCAGGTGTGGTGGTATGTGCCTGTATTCCCAGCTACTCGGGAGGCTGAGGCAAGAGAATCGCCTGAACCTGGGAGGCAGAGGTTGCAGTAAGCCGAGATTGCACCACTGCACTCCAGCCTGGGCGACAGAGCTGGGCTCCCTCTCAAACAAACAAACAAAAACAAGAGAATATTTGTAATCCTACAAATTCGTCTTTGCCTCTTATGTACTGTTATGTCCTAACTGTTATTTATGACATTTAAAAATATCAAAATAGACTGAATATTGCTACAGTCATTGTGTTCTCCATTGATGCATAGATTTTGACTATTTTGCAAAATATAATCAAAAACCTCCTAGATTTTTTAAAATGCTGTAAAAAGATAAAATTTTCTTTTAACCATCTACAGTCTTCAGTACTTGGCATAAGGTTACTGAATTAATGATGATAATTCTTTGTATCTAAGCATTCAAAACAATCAAAGTACATGATTAGCACTTTATCAATTTCCTAAGTGATTGAATAAATTTTCATTCAAATTAGTTCCTGCCAATGGTGAAACCTTCATGTTTACTCTATAACATTGCTGTTTTCAAGGTGTTAAAATGAATTCCAAACATAAGCACAGGATTCTTTAAGACAGATTTTATTTCCTGAGGCTTAACTTTAGTTTCTGTTTGTTACTTTTGAGTAGCTAACCTGTATTGACTGATAGCTTGGAAGATACAACCATGTCAAACAAAACATACAAGAAAAAGTGACTTTTTTTCAAGGACAAAATATCACAAGAAAACTGGAAAAATAATTGATGCTCATTTAGGAAGCATATAAAAATGGAAATTACAGAAATTCAATTGTACTCATTTCTTTCTAGTATATACAAAGGAAATTATATAATTATTTTTGGAATTTGGTGGTAGATTCATAAAAATGACAAGTTTAGTTATCTCCATTTGTGTGAAGTCAAGTTAAAATGAGAAACAGTTCAGTTCTTAAACCTATGTAACTTTTAGAGTAGTATTTTGTTTTCCCACTTGGGAAATGTTTTACATTATTTAACATATCACACAAAAAAGCTAATAATGTAAGTGACATTAAAGTTTTCAGTAGAAAAGTTCACTTTTAACAGAAATCATATTGTGAATAGCTTTAAAAATGTGAACTTATCTTAGGATCTAATGTAATGAAATAAATGTAATTAAAATTAATTATACAGTCATAAAGAAATTGTTTACTTCATTCTACTTAAGATTTTATTGTTTTGACAAGATAAACCAGGCTTTCTCCAAAAAAATTTAGATTTTATATTCTAAATTTAAGTATATTTTAGAAAAATATTTAGCTCTCTTATTTACAGGACTGAATAAGAAAGATGTCCAATTAAAACTACTAGAAATGAAAAAGGAAGTTCTTAACTTTTATCAGCTTAGAAATTATAAAACAGTTTTTACTTGTGTGATTCTTTATTCCAATTTCTTACCTTTCAAGATTTTCTCTTTGTAGATTAACACTGACATAAATATTCTAGTGTTAAATAAATTGATCTTCATTTTTATTTGAATGAGTTTGCACGTAGTAGCTGCCAGTAGGACAGTACTCAGACTATCATTTCAGTTCTACAGAAAGAATCTTCCTCCCTTATCTCTTGATGAAAATGAAAATATTTCTTCTTACAGAAATGTGCAGTTAGGAAAAGGGGATTCAAAAATTGGAGTGAACAAATGATACTGCACTCCATATACAACTGTATAGTTTCCTTTATCCAAGATACAAGCAGAAAATGCCCTACTAAGTTTCCCACACCTTTTCTCCCTGGCTAATGATAAACATCAAAATACATTTTAAATTTCATCATAAGCCAGGATACAAATGTTATCCTCCCTTAGTCTGTTTTCTAAAAACTGCAGCCATTTAGCATTCAATGGCAAAGAAATATTATTTTAAGATAATTGTGATGAGAGTTTCTCTTCTAAGATGTATTTCCATTCTTAATGATGACAGTTTACAATTCTATCTTACAACTCAAGAGATCTGATTGCAAGGTGGAATTACAAAGTTCCATTTAAAGTCAGTGTCAGTCCCAAAAAAAAAACAAAAAGGTGGGTAAAGGTCAGTGAAACATAATTTTATAAACTGCATGCATATATATGTATATCAAAATTTCTCTAAAATTTCCTGCTCTTATCTACAACATTATATTGAAATGTATTTAAATTTATGCAACATTGTTCAAAGGAACTAGATTTTACATGATTTAGGTTCACTCCCAAATGATTTCAGATAGTTTTGCTGTAGGGTCAATTTTTTAAAAACACAATGAAAATTCTTCAGGATTTAACACTCTATTTGACTTTATAAAAGTGACAGTTATGACCAAAACAGCTGTAATAAAGTATAAATACAGATGTGATTACTTTCATCACTGATGAGTAGAGATATATCGTGCCCAATCTCAGAAACAAATTGGTTGGCCATTGAGATATAATTGGTACCATTCCAATTTGTGTTTCATAAATGACAACTGTCAATAAACATTCAGCTGTGGAACTAAGGACCCTTATATTTCTAATCTGTTGGCCAAATAAAGTCTAGATCACATCTTGACCCTTAACCATTAAGTCAGTCTTGCTGCTGCTCCAATTCTCCTTTGAATCATTAATCCAAAAATTATGTTATTCCCTTATTTGTTGGACCAAGTTTCAGTCAGAAACGAGATAGGTAATATGAGTATATGGACTGTATGCTCCAGTTTCTCTCTAATTACATTTGTTAACTTGCCTTCCTGCTCCTTAAAGATCTTGACCTCAAAGTCCTGTTGTTGAGCCCTACCGCTGTGGCCAGCTCTTCTGGAAAAATAGATAACATTTCTCTCAACTGTTATTTCCTATTAAAAAACTGCCCTATTGGAGTTGTTACCCATCCACTGCTGGCTCTTGGTGAAGGTGTCTCTTGGAATACCTTTACAGAGACTACTTTCCACCTGGCCTACATACTGCTCATGTCACTAGGTCTGCCTAATTTCTGAGACTAACTGTTTTGCTGAAACCATTCCTTTGCTTAAATTAAATCATAGGACTGATTCGAACTCCGGTTTTCTCCTGAGTTTTGCTTAGTTATATACTCTTGTTAGTTCTAAACATGAGATGAAATAAGGAGTAGAAACAATACGTACTTTTTATTTATTATTTTTTGAGATGGAGTTTTGCTCTGTCACCCAGGTTGGAGTGTAGTTGTGTGATCTCAGCTGGCTGCAACCTTTGCCTCCTGGGTTCAAGTGATTTTCCTGTCTCAGTCTCCTGAGTTGCTCTGCTTACAGGCGCCTGTCTTCGCACCCAGCTAACTTTTGTATTTTTAGTAGAGACAGGGGTTTTGTCCTGCTGGCCAGGCTGGTCTCAAACTCCTGACCTCAGATGATCTGCCTGTCTTGGCCTCCCAAAGTGCTGGGATTACAGGCATGAGCCATGATGCCCGGCCAACAATATGTACTTTTTGTTCTAAATCTAGTGCATTATGTCCTTTCTCTGACTTGTGAACTAACAAAAGGGACCTCAGATTTAATGTTGCAAATGTAAGTTTTTTTATAGTAAAATAACATTGTGTGATCAATGATTACTTGTCCTACCTTTTAAATGCCTTGCTGATATTACTCCATTTTGTCTTAAAAATGAAGATAATGCTGAACAAACTAAAGAATGTTAGTTTTCAGTAGTTATGTGAAATGATTTGATCATCTGTTGCTTATATAAATTATTTAATGCTATTCTAATGATAGAAACTGCCTATGGAATGTAGTAACCCTGTGTTTCTTGGTGTTGAAATATTCAAGTATAACATGTTACTTCTGTGAGTGGTAAATTTCAAATTCTGCCAGAGTAGTCAAAATGCACATAATTTTAACATATATTAAGACATAATTTCTTATCATGTAAATTACCTTCACATAAAGTAATATTCTGAAATAATAGTTGACTTTATGTAAGTATCTTTATTCATTAAATGCCTGTGGTTATCAACATGCATCCACTTCCCAAGCCCTATTTCAGAAGCTGAAATTAAAATACCATAGCAGTATATAAGATCTTCAGTTTTTTTCCCTGGTACTAGAAGTAGGAAAAAGTTAACACTGAAGCACTATTCCTTCTTTAGCAATTTAATAATGATTTTTTGACCCTTAGAGAAAGGAAATTTTTAAGGTTCAACTAGTGTTAGTGCAAATGAAGTTGTATCTTCTAACAAAGTACCGTCTTTAGATATAAAACAGAAGCAGTAAGCTACAATACTGTCAGCTAAAAGTTTTCTGACACACTTTGCCTAAATTGTGGGAATTCACACCATGGATGTCAGATATCATCTGTATAGTTCTATAAAAATCCTTCAAAACCCTATAGGAACCCACAAATTTCCACAATTGGCACGGTGGGGATATAACACTTTTTAGCTGAAGGCACTGTATCTCTGGGAGGATCTTTTTATTAAGAGGAACTGGAATGAGTTGTAAGTGCCACATATGGGGACTGGAATAATGTAAAAAAGAACAGCAGCTACTGATCCACACTTGTAGCACTTAAAAAAAAGATGAGATGATAAAGAGCTGGCATAATCATAAGTTCTGTACAATCACTTTGGAAAGAGATCTCAAAGCTAACTAGCAAAGTTAATCAAAAAGTTTAGCGATTAAATAAAAATGGAATTAGATCAGAAAAAATTATAAGTGGCTCAGAAATGTTAGGGGAAAAAATAAAGGTGACTGCAAATTGTTAATTAAAAAATCTATGAAAACATATATGGGGCAAACAAAAGCTTTCATGTATAGGGTTTTGCAATGCAACATAACGATCCAAAACATCAGCAAAAATAGTACAGGCTTAACAGGAATGAAAACAATGAGAAAGAGCATTCCATTTGCTCAAGTTGTCAGTCACTTTCAACTGTTTTCCTCTGAAATACAGAGCCACTCCAGTTTCAAATGCTTTTGTCCACAGAAAGATCTAAGATCTGCAGGGATTAAATATAAACTATCACCAACCTACCAAAGATGTAGGATCTGCAAATTCTACATGTGCCTACAAATAGCAATTTAAATTTTAAGGCAGCCAAAGAGAATAGAAGAAAGAAATGTAATATTATATACTTATATTTTCATTATGTTTTATGACAAGTCACAGTTTAGTTTTTCAATACTATTTAATCAAGTGGGGGTCCAGGAGCTCCTTTTAGCTATATATGGGGCAAAATATTATCAACAGGAGAGTCCAAAGTATAATATTGAAATGATTTAACAATTAAGGTTCTTAAGTAGAAGAGGATATTGTAAAGATGATTGGGATATGTGATATATACAAAGTTCTGGAGAGTTTTCAATAGGTATTTGACATGCAAATTTAAAAAAATTTGTGATCTCTATTGCAATTCTGAAATAAACTACATTATTCCTTTTGTATGATACCTCAGCTTTTTATTTTCTCATCCTAAGGGTTTGTCTTCTAGGGACATAATAAATTAATTTTCTTATCTTATATCCAACATGTTAGCATTCTATATAACAGATTATTAATTCTCAAGCTTCAAATATTTGTTTTACTAACAGGAGAAAATAATCATCACCTACAACAAATATAGACTATTTAGCAAGGAAAACTTTGAATGACATAGAGGCTAAGAGGAGTCATGAATGACCTGTAGGAAAGGATCTAAAAACTCAACAATAGGAGACTCTAATAATCAGAAAGGGGAACGACAGGACAATGGGAGGCTTTGTGAGTAAAACCCTCAATACAAAACCAGTTTGGGAAGAACATTTATTTTGATGTCTAGAAATAACACTTAAAAATATAAAAATGGGAAATCTCATTTAACATTTTATAAGAGGAAAAAAAGCAAATCTGATCCAACTTAGAGTGAGGAGAAACAATTAATTAAAAAAAAAAAGAAACAACTGAGTAGAACTAAACATGGTGGGTATATCATTAAATTCCACTTTTTGCCTCAGGTTGGGAAGGAGACAGGATATGGATTGATTGTATTAGTCCGAGTTCACCTTCCAGGTCTAGTCTATATGTTTTCTTCTCTTTTCATTCACTTAAGTCCAACACATGAGAGAGAATACAGTAAGTTCAACTTATTTCAGCTTAAACAGCATCAATCTTAATTTTTAAACATTTTTAGACAAATGTCTATATAAAATAGGAAGCTAAAGTCATTCTTATTAATTTCCCATATAACTCTGAAAAAGGGAATATTGGTATTGATGTGCATAAGGGAACAATATTGTAAACTGTAATGATGCTCAACTCAGACACTTAAAGTATTATTTTCCTTTATTCATAGCATGGATGGTTCTAGGACTCTTTGAAGAGTAATAGAAAATAAAAATGTTTTGAAAGTCAAGTAGTTGATTCAAAACAGTCAAATAAGTTTCAAAAAATTATTATGCAGAATCTATACAATTTCGCCTGGCTTTAAAACTTTCCTACTTTTTGCTGAAATCCCCTTGAATGTTCATCTGATTTATATTGTATAAATTTCAATCATTTTTTTTCAATCTGCTTTCAACAACGTAAATAAAACGTAACAAGGTCTGGGATGATAATTATGAATGAGGTGAAGGGGCCTCATAATACTCAAAGTGAAAAAGCCACTTTTTACTCACATACATTTGAATGGTTTTAAAATATATATTAATTAAATAATTAAAACTAAAAGTAAAACACTTAAAAAGTATACTCTACCAATATTTAGAAAAATTTCTTAGCTCCTACATAATAACAAACATTATGTTTACTCATCTGTTCTTCCTAAAATCTCTTTTGTTCTCCCTTCTTTAAGATGCTAGTAGAATCCTGACTTGTATACTCCTGTAGGTATTAGTTTGTGAAGTCAAACCATTTCTAATTAACTGTAATCTCCAATTCAATTCTTCATAATCAGTATCATACTTTTACTGAATGCTTACTTGACATAGTAGAATGTCATATTGTTTCATTTTTTATTTTATTTTTAGAGGCAGATAGGGTACTCTGTGGTGTAGGCTGGAGTTCAGTGGCATGATCATAGCTCACTGTAACCCTGAACTCCCTAGGCTCAAGCTATCCTCAAGATAGTAGAATGTTTTAGAGGTTACTTATACTATAATTTGTCTAGAACATAGTCTGTTTTTAATGAACTTGTTAAGGTAGGGATATCTGCAAAATGAACACAGATGTATGCATAAACACACATGTGCACGTGCATGTGCACACAAACTCACACATGTACACAAAGTATTAGTTCCAAATGATGGTATAAGAAGCAAGTTCTTTAGAAGTGTGGAGCAGAATTGGAGCAGAGTACAAGGTTCTACGAGAGTGTAATTCCTTGGGAAAGCCTCTTGGAAAAAACAGGACTAGTCCTATAAGTAAAGGTAGAATTTAGGTAAGAGAGTAGAGGGGAAACAGAAAAGGGACAGGGTAGAAATTCAAATAGTGTGAGGGAAATAAATGCATTAATTTGGAAAAGATTTGGAAACTGAATAAAGCAAAAACTGGAGTGGAAGATAAGGGGTAAAATATGGAGTATGGAATACAAATGATAACTGGGCATCTCTTGTTCTCCACAGTTTTTAAGAAGCACCAAAAAGTATCTATTTTACTCTTCTAATGCTTAATAAATATATCTTTTCTACCAACCTCAGGTATATATTCATATTCTACCATGAAGAATTTTACTATAACGGAGTTGAGTTAAAAGACTAATCAAAAACAGCATCAGTGTTTTCTCCTGAATCTAATGATATTTAGGTTCTTAGATTTCCCAAGTAAAATACTGAATTTTCCATCTTCCGTTTTGAACCTGTCTTCTTGTGTCCTCTATTTCTCTTTACAGACTTTCAAAGTGGCTGTGATTTTTCCTAACTTTCTTCTTTATCCCTAGCATTCAATTGGTTGTCTTGTTCTGGTATTATTTGCTCTCAACTCCTAGTCTTGTACTTATGTTAGATAGTACATACTGCAAGAATTTTCTGCTTCCAGTCGCTCCCAATTTCAGAATATCCTCTTTTAAATGAGTTTCATCAAGTCATGGTTCATTCAGCACACTTTCAGATTACTCTTCCTAATGCATACCTCTGATCAGGTCAAACTCAAGCTGATAACATTACCAAACTGTATATTGACTGAAACAAACACCATAGCTTGATATTTAAGTCACTTAACAGTCTGGTTCCACTTCCTATATTCTAAATTCTATATTTCTTTGTACATTGTAAATTCCTGACAAAACTAATACCCAATGTTTTCAAGACACATACGGTAAGTCCCTAATTCTGGGTTGGAGATGTTCTATCTGAACTGTTCATTGCCTACAACTTCAGATAACAATTTATCTCAAGAATCCTTTATTCCACTGACTCAGTAATATGCTACCTATAATAAATCCTTGTGTCATATTGTTTCATCTTTTATTTTATTTTTAGAGGCAGATAGGGTCTCACTCTGCGGTGTAGGCTGGAGTTCAGTGGCATGATCGCAGCTCACTGTAACCCTGAACTCCCTAGGCTCAAGCTATCCTCCTGCCTGAGCCTCCTCAGTAGCTAGGACTATAGATAGGCACACAAAACATCCAACTAATTTTTAAAATTATTTTTGTAGATACGGGGTCATACTATGTTCTCCAGTCTGGTCTTGAACTCTTGGCCTCAAGCAATCCTCCCACTTTGATCTCCCAAAATGCTAGGATTACTGGTATAAGCCAATTTCACCTTTGTTTCTTATTGTTTCGCTTTTATGGATCTGCTTACTTTTTCAATTATGAGAAGAGAAAGAAGGAAAATAAAATGGATTGCCAATGAAACTAACCACAAATTTATGGAGTGCCTAGAAAAAAGTATTAAAATGTAAAATACAAAAATATTTTCATATTGTTTACAGACTCATTTTTATTAAGAGTGAGGTATTACAAGAAGTAATGTAAATCAGTACCTATTTACACAGCACTATGGGAGCCACAAGGAGCAATTATCATGTTCCAGGCACTCATTTCATTTGCAAGAATCTTATGAAGTAAGAAGCATTATATTATGACTTACCTCATTTTCAGCTGAGAAAACTGAGGAAAGAAATATTAAGTAACTTGCTCAATCCCACTTGGCTATTAAGTATTGAATCTGGAATTGAAAGCCTGAAACCCTGACAATCTGGCATTACAACTTATGTTCTGATACCACTAAGCCCTACTTCCTCTTGCTTACGATTGCATCAGCAATAACTACCCCCCTCTAAAACAGCAAGTAATATAACTTCATTTTAGGACATATAAGTATGCTATTTAAATGTCTTATAAAATTATTTCACTGCTGTTTAATTTTCAAAATATTTTAAAATGCATTCAATTATATACAATCAAATTTTGATTGAATTAGATCAATATTTCTTCCTTTGCCCAATAAAATACATGACATGGCTTAAGTACAAGCATCTTAAAACTTTATAAAGGTGAAGATAAAAAATACTGAAATATTCCATAAATATCTGACATCTGATATGCAAAAACCTAGTGACAGCAGCAGAAACAGATTCAAGGATGAATATACTGACTCAATATTTTGCAAGATAATTTAGTTAAAATTTTGATTATAATTGATAAAATTTGCACTTTTTTTATTTTTTCTGAATTCTATTTTCAATAAGCCAAGGCAAGTTTTCCTTTTATCTATGGAAAACAAACCATAATTATTTTCCACATGCACTAATTCATATAAGCATAAAATGTGTTGTATTAACTATTAACATTTTAACTTTATTAACCCACAGCAGCAATATACTAGACATTATATGTATAATTTTTAGATGTTATGCATACTAATATTTTTCTGAAATATTTCATAAGCTTTAATTAAATTAATAATAAAATGAAAAATCTGAAGTAGAAATTGCCAAAAGAAAAATAATACTCATCTAACAATGCTATAACTTAGCCCAATTATTATTTCAGGTTCTAAAATATAATGTTTAATAAACTATTTCATTACATCATTAGTTGTTTACTTTAATATTTTGAACACCAGACGAGTATATTTAAAAAAATAAGTCTTTACATATCATCTATAGGTAGGTTTCTAACAACCACTGTATATTTCATATGAGCACAGGGAGTTGCAACAACAACTTAAACATTTTTATTAGGGACGTCTTTTATTTCTCTGAAATAGGTCTTTTATTAAAGGAGAAAACCGGATCTAACTTTTGTTTGCTCTTTAAAGTTTTATTGTTTTAGCATTTTATACAGGGAGTGAGCATTAGCATACTCAGGAGAACTGCTGAAAGTAAAAGGCCGCAAACTATCCACTGCATGGCTGATAGGATAATGCGGGGATATAAAAACTTTTGTCTGATTGCTCACTTGCCTTGTTTTAGAGTACTGCTACACTCAAGAGCATATATTCATGTTCTTTCTACTTCGAGTTTTATTACTTCTTTTGTATTATTTAATACATCTAAAGATACTTCCAAAAGATAAATTTTTCCATTTTGAAGAAGTAATGGTTTGGAACCCGATAAAACACATTAATGTTCACACTGTTTTTTGCAAAGGTGAGAGAATAAAAGCACTATAAAGCAATTAGGCATATGATCTTAAAGACGTTAATATGTCAAACAATAAAATGTTTGAAAAGACAACAAAAATAATATCCTGTGAAAGGTCAAGTGAAAATGGGTACATATAAAGAGGATATTTCTCTTTCAGACCTTTTACTAGATACTGAATGGAAAAATAAAGGAAGACAATATAAAAATGAGAGAAAGGACTAATCTTATCTCAATAACTTGTAATTAGAGGTATGTGACGTTTAATTCTAGGAAGTATAGACATGAGTTACAACTCGTCCTGACAGCTAAATGGTATACACACTTCATTATTCAGATTCAAATTTTTTTCCTCTGAAATTTCAGTTCTACTAGGGTCAATACATTTTAGTAAACAAGACACTAATATGCTTGACACTATTGAATAAAGCCAGGCATTTTTTAAAGTGTCATACACATTTTTGAAATCCACAATACATCAATTTTTAATACTTCTACTCTCTCAGCTCCATTAAAAAGATGGTAGGGGAAAGATTTTAGAGTAATTAATGATATAGTTAGCTGCTAAATATTAATAGGAATCGTAGTCTTGCATAAAATATAACATATAAACCTTGCCAATACAGACGCACCAGTAATTAAAGTTGAATATGTAATTACACTGATTTATAAGACAGGCAAAAAGTTACACTTTACTAGCTTCTATGTAAACTGTGGGTAACAGTTAAACATTGTATTTAACGGTTTATAAAAACGGGCAATATCTTGACTACAGTTCATAAATGGTTTAGAGACCTGTAATAGTAGTAAAAATTATGACAACTTATTCCATCATGAATATTCTTATTGCACCATGCAAACCCAACTGTGATAATGACCCATAAGATGTAGATTCATCTTAGACACCGCTTTACACCCAAGAGAACATTAGTAGTACTAAGAATCTGTAGAGGACTCCTACAACAATAATTACAGGGCATTTGAGACAATCTAAAAAATGTATTCAAACCGAGTTTGATATACTTTTTTCTATAACGAACATTGTATAATTGAACTCCACTTAAATTTGTATTTTTAACTTACACAACAGTAAAATCTTCAGAAAATACTAAATTTCAGAAGCATATTAATATAGATTCTTCTCTTTAGGGAGTCCATTAACCACACTTACATGTGCGGCTGAGGCGAGCAGCCTGGACTACTGTTCCCATTGCTGTCCATGTGATCCAGGGAACCATTGAGGTCTTCGTGGACGGCCTGCAGTAGGCCACTGGATGCATTATTGATCAGTCCAGGGTTACTTAGCAAAGGTAAACTGCTCTCTGCCAAGGCAGCCTAGTGAAATGAAGAGTGTGCAAAACAACTTTTAAAATGGCATTTAAAATAATCTTTAAAACATGTGTCTTCTTTTAATGGGTTCAAATAATGAAACGAATTTTTTAGAAGGATTAAAAGAAAATGTACTAAAAAAAAATTCCTAACTGGTTACTTGTGGCAGAGATGCAAAGAAAGTCAGTGTGATATGAAAATACAAACAATAGTTCGTGCAGCAAACTTTCTCACTCATGTTTCAACCTTTGGCATAATGAAATGTTGAATCCACACATGTAATGAAATACTCCAGTTTAATATAAGCAGTAGCTTTGCTTTTTAAAAATGACCAGAACTTAACTCAAAATAAAGAAGTCCTGACATTTGCCTCCTCTGCATAAAAATTATATATTATAATTAAACTTTAAAGTTTTTGCCA